>NC_091981.1:246503269-246803269 GCF_044704955.1 Pristiophorus japonicus | reverse complement strand
GGTCTACAGGGCAGTAATGATACCCGCCCAGCTATATGGCTCAGAGACATGGACCATATATAGTAGACATCTCAAAACTCTGGAGAAGTACCACCAGCACAATCTCCGCAAGATCCTGAAAATCCACTGGGAGGATAGACGTACCAATGTCAGTGTTCTCGATCAGGCCAACATCCCCAGCATCGAAGCATTGACCACACTCGACCAGCTCCTTTGGGAGGGCCACATTGTTCACATGCCCGACACGAGACTCCCAAAGCAAGCGCTCTACTTGGAACTCCTACACGGCAAGCGAGCCCCAGGTGGGCAGAGGACTCGTTTCAAGACACTCTCAAAGCCTCCTTGATAAAGTGCAACATCCCCACTGGCACCAGAGAATCCCTGGCCCAAGAACGCCCATAGTGGAGGAAAAGCATCCGGGAAGGCGCTGAGCGCCTCGTGTCTCATCGCCGAGAGCGTGCGGCAAACCTGACTCCCACCCCACCCTTTCCTTCAACAACTGTCTGTTCCACCTGTGACCGAGACAGTAATTTCCATATTGGACTGTACAGTCATCTGAGAACTCACTTTTAGAGTGGAATCAATCTTCCTCGATTTCGAGGGACTGATGATGATGATACTACTTCCCATATGGCATTAGGTAGAAAATTGCAGAATATTGATAATAGTGTTCTTAAGAGCCAAGGAAGGTCTTGTCCTCACCCAATATCCTCATACACTTTCCAGCTGGGTCACTGGACAGCAAACAGGACTGGGAACCCCAGCTGATTTTTTTTCCCCCTCTCTTTGGGAGAGTCAAGGTCAAATGTCGCTGCCACCACCTGAACTGATATCAGCTCAATTAGTATAGACTAGGGAATCAAACCTGCCACCTTCCTGGTGGGTTTGGCTCCACTTCCACACTGGCAGTGCATTTACCTATTAAGCCATGAGTGGAGCTAAGTAAATCATGGGAAGAGGATCTGGGCTGGTGTTATGATGAAGTACTCGCCTTCATGACTACCTGGATGGTAAGCTTTTGATCTCAGCCACATTGTGGTCACATAGGAAGTGCTTGTGGGAGGTCAGATGTTTACCCACAGAAGGGAAAGGTATCCCTGATTATAATCACTCAGCCATTGGTGGCCGTGCCTTCAGCTGCCAAGACCCAAAGCTCTGGAATTCCCTACCTAAACCTCTCCGCCTCTCTACCTCTCTTTCCTCCTTTAAGATGCTTCTCAAAACCTACCTCTTTGACCAAGGTTTTAGTCATCAGCCCATATTTCTCCTTATATGGCTCAGGCTCAAATCTTGTCATAATACTCCTGTGAAGCGCCTTGGGACATTTTGCCACATTAAAGGCGCTATATAATTACAACTTGTAGTTGTAGTAGTTGTAGTACTTTGAGGGTGTCTTACCGACTCCCTCGAGCTATTGGCAGAGCTCTGGGAGCAGGATGCCTCCCTGTCCTTTTAAGTGGGGAATGGTGTGTGAAACAAGGATACCTCGCCAGCACTCTGATTCAGTCTTTGAGCAGAACAATGCATGCGCTGACTGTAAGACCAGCTGATAAGTGGAGTAACTACCAACTTTCTCACGGTCAAGTGAGCAGGGAAAATCTGAGCAACAGCACTCCGCAGACCATCCTGATTAAAATGAAAATACCGCTGAGCACAGAGACTCATTAGTTGAATTTGTAATCAATAACATCTTGTGGGACTGGTACAATACATAAATGTTGCAAAAATTAATTTATTACAAATATTGTTATTCTCGCAGGTCATTTAAAGAACAACATACAAAAAATATAAAAGGTATGGAGAACTTTTTTTAACATTCAAAGCTCCTATGTGTTATCAAATGATTAACCTTCACATATACTGGTCAGCAAAAAGAGAGATATTGGGGGCAGAAATGGAATGATTGCAAGAACAAAATGCACAAGAAAATGCTTATCACTGTCTTCTCACCCAAAGCCTGCTCACGACCATTTTTAAGCAGGCCTTGAAATAGGCAGCAAGCAGTCAGGGCTCCCTCCAGAAACAGGCCAAGGCAGTCCTCCAAAATGCAGTACCCCTAAAGTGTAGGTCCCACCCACTGCCTCCAGGTAGAAAGAGGCTAAAGCAGCATTTATTAAATGGATAGCTGGAGGCCGCAAGGAAAAAGTTAAAATAATGTTTTGGGGAGGACTTTTGCCTCTCTAAAATACCTCTCAAATGCTGACATACCAGTCCCGCCGCCCGCCCCATCCCAATTGGCCAGGCCGGATTTCCCGCGCCCAACCTTTGCCCCCATCAAAATGCGAGCTGCCTATCAATGCTTGGAACATGCTGGCAGCTCACCCTCAATGCCACCCCTCCACCCACCCCTCGTCCGTTATACGCTCCAGTTCAAAAACTCCCCCGCAATTGTGCAATTCATACTGGCTTATTGAATAATAAATATAAAGATGGCCAGAAGAATTATAGTATGAAAAATTGAATGCTGGACTTGTAAGACCTCAGTTAGAATACTGTGTCCAATTTTGGTTTCTTCACATCCGCACTTTGCAATGGGTGCAGAGAAGGGCTACCAGACTAATTCCCAGTTTGAAGCATTTCAGTTATCAAGATAGACTAAAACAAGCTGGGACTCTCTTCATCATCATAGGCGGTCCCTCGTATCGAGGATAACTTGCTTCCACGCCAAAACTGGATGAGTTCACAGGTGTTTCAATGAATGACCTATATTCCAGGTCCCGAACTACATCCTGAAGGGTGGAAGATGCCAGTGTATGGATTTTTTTAACGTGTGGTGACAGTTGCACACCAGCCACCATACGGGCCTGACAGAGCTAAGTCTTGGGCCAGTGGCAAGGATTAACCAAGACGACTGGAGACCAGCTCTGCTGCATGGACCTAGTGCACACACATATCGCAGTGTAGGCTGGCCCGTGCTGCCCCTGTGCCCATGCCTCATCTGGGCCCAAACTCACGGCTTTCTTGGACCCCGATCATGTCGCTCCATGGTCACTTGTCGCTCCTTCGCCCCAACCTCGCTGCTTCTGCTGTACCTGTCCACACTCCAATCAGTGACCAGCATAGAGGACTCTACAATTTAGAGAAGCGCAGACTCAGGGGTGATCTGATCGAGCTTTATAAGATGATGAAGGGAACAGATTGTGTTCGATTTGACAGCTTGTTCCAATTAAATAGGTTAGAGAGGACCAGGGGTGATAATTTTAAATTGTACAAGGCCAGACCTAGGTTAGATGTCAGGAGGTGGTTTTGTTCCCAGAGAATGGTGGACCTCTGGAACAGGCTGCTGGCTCGTACGGTGGATGCTGATTCGCTGAGTTCTTTCAAGCGAGAGCTGGTCTTGCTTCTGCCTGGGGCAGCGATCACCTCTTACATAAGGTAGGTGCTGCATAGAATTATCACGGCCAGTGTGATCCCCTGGACTAGCTTTGATCATCTAGCGGGGTCAGGGAGAAATTTCCCAGATTTTTTTCCCCCAAAAGTGGCATGGGTTTTTATTTGTTTTTTTTTAACCTCTGCCAGGAGATCACATGGTTTTAAGTGGGGTGACGAGTGTATATAATTTGATGCACAAGGTATCACAATTATGTGGGACAGGCTGATCTCCCTGTCCATCATTGTTCATATAGACCTCGGGCTTAGACATCTATGTCCATTTGAAGTTAACCTTGTTACGATCAATTGAATACACAATGCACATATTCTATTCCCTGACTGCTTACATAGATCGGATTTTAATTGTCCTACTGCAGTGAAGACCCTGGCCTAATGTAGTCATCAGTGTCAGATTTAACTTTAAATACAAGGCCAGATGTTAATCAAACTGTAAACATTTTTTTTAAAGCATTGACAAATGCTGCTCGCACCCTCATCTAGTATACTATAGAGCAGGAGGATCCCACATCCAGTCCCTAATCTATGCAGAGTCAGCTGTGGCTCAGTGGATAGCACTTGTGCTTCTGAGTCAGAAGGTTGTGGGTTCAAATCCCATTCCAGGGACTTGAGCCCAAAAATCTGGGCTGACACTCCAGTGCAGTGTTGAGGGATTGCTTGAGATCCCATCTGTTGGATGAGATGTTAAACTGAGGCCTCGTCTGCCCTCTCAGGTGGGTGTCAAAGATCCTATGAAACTATTTTGAAGAAGAGCAGGGGTGTTATCCCTGGTGTCCTGACTAATATTTATCCCTCAATCAACATAACATAACAAAAATAGATTATCTAGTCATTATCACATTGCTGTTTGTGGGAGTTTGCTGTGCAGAAATTAGCTGTTGCATTTCCCACAGTACAACAGTGACTACACTCCAAAAGTATTTCATTAGCTGTAAAGTGCTTTGAGATGTCTGGTAGTCATGAAAGGTGCAGTATAAGTGCAAGTTGTTCTTTCTGTGATGAGAAAACTAACCTTAGCTTTGGTGACTGTGGAAGCTCTACATTTGGGAAGGGGTGGGTAGGGTTTCAGTCGGGTTCCTTGCCCCTGGTTTCTATTCAATAACCCCTGCTAGAAAATGGTTGTCAGGTAAGGATAAGCTTTAGGGCTGAATAGGCTGTTTAGGCTCAGAACATAAAGGATGGCCCCTTGGGCAAGTTTTAGTGGGAATGTTGGCTCCAGTGGAATCAAGCACAGTGACTAACATTTCATGGGCACATTTTGATAGAGTGTGTTATAACATCACTTGGATTCTGTAGGAAATATCATCAACAAACACAATGCAGTTCAGTAAAGCAGATCTGGTATGAAAGTATTTGCCTGAAATAAATGGTCTAATAGCAGTAACATGCTGCTAACTTATTTCTGAAATGAAATTATGGCTGAATATATTTGCTAAGTGATTATAAATCATTTTATAGTGCATTTTAACTGTTAGATACATTTGGAGTGATTCCATTAAACAAACAAAGAAATTAGCAGTTGTTCCATCTAATAAAGAAATAAATAAATCTACACTATAAACCTATAGTCCCAATTAGTTTGGGTAGCTCACTTCTGCTACATATTTAGCAAAGAAACACAGATGCTTATTTGCCTCCACATCCATCTATAGGCATTGCAGCTTTAGTTCTTGTCATCAAATATTCCCCAAACCAGACCAAAAATCAGGGAAAATACGTGAATTACAGCGTCTCATCTCAAACCACTAAAACACTTTAAATGTTGCAGTGCTGATTATTAATGGAACTATTCAAGGGATCCTGTTGAAACGAGCTTTCAGTGCCTTCACAACAGAATATAACGTACAATAAATGACAGTTGATACAAGACACGTTACTGTTCTCAGTGAGCTATATTCTCTGCTGGGAGACAGTGAGGAAACAGCAACCCATCGTAAAGTTATGAAGTCACTTTGTAAACAACAGAGCATATATGGATGTGTTGCCTAAATTAGGAAACACCACACAAAGATAAACTTACCTGAGGTGAAAGAGCTGCTCTTTACGCTGCCATTGCAACTGCTGTAACACATTGAAGTGCCCCAACTGGATAAAAACCCAGTCTGGAAAAATACACTGCTAGCCTCTTCGCAAAAGTGCACTCCCCTTCTTCCTGCAGCTGTTTCCTAAACAAAACACTGCTATTGTTCTGTTATCTGCACCACAAACACGCCCTTCTCTAAAGATCCCTGTGTGAAAAAGGCTGTATCAGACTTACAGTAACACACTAATGCAATGGTTGTCACATGCTTAATGCAATTTTACTTGTCATGTTCCACATTGGCCAAAAAAACAAACAAATTCTTCAAATTGGCTTGTGAGAGAAGCCGGATTTGGATGAACGTTCATTTTATACAGTATTTGTGCTGATCAATGCAACTTCATATTTTAAAGGCAATTGGATAATAATTGTTGCATGAAGTAATAGTAGTTAAGGAAAGAAAAGGAAAAAAGATTTGCATTTATATAGCACCTTTCATAACCACTGGATGTCTCAAAGTGCTTTACAGCCAATTAAGTACTTTTGGAGTGTAGTCACTGTTGTAATGTGGGAAATGTGGCAACCAATTTGTGCACAGCAAGCTCCCACAAACAGTAATGTGATAATGACCAGATAATCTGTTTTTGATATGTTGATTGAGGAATAAATATTGGCCAGGACACTGGGGATAACTCCCCTGCTCTTCTTCGAAATAGTGCCATGGGATCTTTTACGTCCAGCTGAGAAGGTAGACAGGGCCTCGGTTTAATGTCCCATCTGAAAGATGGCACCTCCAACTGTGCAGCACTCTCTCAACACAGTAATGGAATGTCTGCCTAGATTTATGTGATCAAATCCCTGGAATAAGACTTGAACCTACAACCTTCTGACTCAGAATCAAGTGTTAAGGACAGTTGTTGAACAGAATTCATAACCCAAATTGTTAAATTAATTTATAAATTTTCCCATTCTGTTCCTGGTTAGTTTGTCCCATTAAGGCATTGTAACGTAAACATAATGCGATTATAAATGGTCAACCAGCCCATTGACTCCATAGATCATACATACCCTGCCATGGACGGTCATGAGGGAGAATAACCTTGCACTGCACAAGGTACAGTCAGACTCGACTTGTAAAAGGCCCCATCTCTCTTCATATCTCCTTGGACTCTGGTTTGGGCTGAGGTTCTCCGTGAAGGTGACAACTCTGAACTGGGAGCCTCAGTCAAAGTGAATCTGCACTTGCATTTCACATATCAAAACCGGCCGGCACAGATCGCCCTGAACCAAACCGGGAGATCACACAAAGTGCAGTGGGCTCAGTGTTTGAGGCATTTCCCACAGGACACATGGTCCTAAACTGAGCTGAGCACCAGTGTTGCTAAACCTCTGTCTGGGGTACACACACACACACATTACAATGAGCAGCTGATTCTTGCATGGTCCAAGCAGTACATAGTGAGCTGTTGTGTTCCACAGACTATCATCGGTGTCTATCCATATAACCTTCAATCCGTTTCTTAGACACATGGGGCTCAATTTTGCCCAAAGCTGTTTTCTGGCATATTGGCAGAGTTACGCCCATTTTTCTAGGCCAGAATTACTCCAAAAATAAATGTGCCAAGTTTCCCCGCTGTATTTTTCAACTTTGGCGCCGCACAGCCTGTCCAATCGCCTCGGGGGGGGGGGGGGTGGAGCCTAATGTCTGCGGCGAAAAAAAAATGCCGTCCCTTCCGCGCATGCGCAGAAAAAATCAAAGTTTTTTACGTTATTCCTATGGGGGCGCATGCGCAGTACAGCTTCCGGTCTGCAATCGACCATTTTTAAATAGAAAATTGTGTGTGTGAGAACGTTGAGCACTGTGTGAGAACTGTAATTATCATTGGAAAAATCGGAGCTGCAATGCACATAACAAGATGCAACAGGGCACCAGGAGCAGGAATTTCTTACAGGAGGAAGTGGAGGCACTAGTTACTGTGATTGAGACCAGGTGGCAGGAGCTGGACACCAGCAGAGGTCACATAAAAATTCCACCCAAAGAAATGAAGAAACATTGGAACCAAGTTGCAGAAGATTACTGTGCAATGGTGACCACCCCGAGATCTGGGGGCCAGTGTAAAAAGAATTGGCAGGACCTTGGTCAAGTAGTTAGTGTAAGTAATATTTTCATTTATTCAATGCAATTGCAATTGTAATGTAAATGTGACCAGCTGTATATGGCCCACCCAGCAGAAAGACACCCTCTCTAAAAAGCTGAATTTTCATCTTTGCAGAGGAAGGTGGCACATAACAAAAGGGAAAGAACTCGAACAGGAGGAGGCCTGGCAAATCTACACCCACTGACATCCTTGGAAGAGAGGGTCGCTGCTTTGATGGGTCCTGCCTGGAGAAAAGCAACCACCACTGCACAAGCTGGGCCCACACTCGAGAGAGTCCTGCAAATTCCACAGTCTGGCTTTGCTAAATGTTAAGTACTGTGTGTGCTAGCCATGCTTCGGTTCATGGGGATGTCTCCGTCAGCTACGCTTCGGTTGATGCAATGTGCTATCATTCATCGTGGTCCTTCAAATCAGCCTGCTGCCTGCGCTGTGTGAGCCTACTCATGTCACCCTGCCCCCTCCTCTGCTGCTAACCATTGTCTGTCTGTTATATTTTGCAGAACTTGAGGCCAACCCCGACGATGCAGAAGAAGATTCAGACGAGGACGAGCCTGAAGAGAACATCTTCCAATCCCACCTTCCAGACCAAGAGCATGGGGGTGAGGGGGAGGGGGAGGGGATGGATGAAGCCCCCACTGTTGTACTCACTTTTGAGGAGGTACAGGTGCCACCTATTGAGATGCCAGCCCCCTCCATGACTAGTGGTTTGAGTGTTGGTGGGACATTCCATGGTTTCCCACCGTCCGAGGCTGGGGATTCCAGTGGGGTGCAGCGAAGCACACCCAGGGCCGCACCGTCCGAGGCTGCGGGTCTCACTTCGATGCTGCGAGCCACACCCAGGGTGAGGAGAGGAAGGAGAGCTCGACCACACTCTCCTGAGGTGCAGGATCTAACAGATGTGGTTCAGATGATGGCAATGAGTGGGGAGAGCATTGACCTTACGCGATCACTCCTGGACACCATCAGTGGGGTGGGTGATGAGGTATCGGGACTGTCGGGAGAAGTAACAACACTCTCACGAGAAGTGGAAACACTGTTCGGGAACATGAGGGAGAGAATATCTCAGTCAACTGAAACCATGTCGGTGCAAATGAGGAAGGGAATGGCGCAAAAAGTTCAAACGCTCTCAGTGACCATGAAGGAGGGAATGTTGGAGGTAGTTGACACACTGTTGCTCAAAATGAGGGAGAGCATGTCACAGGTAGCTGAGACACTGTCGGCGAACATGAGGGAGGGAATGTTGAAGGTAGTTGAGACACTTTCAGGGCACATGAGGGAGGGAATATCGCCGCCGCTGATCGGATTCCAAACGGGCATCTATTATACACAAAAAGACCTTTGTGCGTGTTGATGCAGGTGAGGGCCTTCGATGATTCCTCCAGTTCCTGCGTCATGTATGCTGGAGTCAGATCCAGCTTCGTGAACGTCTTTCCTTCCGCCAGCGTTGCAAACAGGTCGTCGGCCTTTGGCAATGGATATTGGTCCTGCAGGGAGAAACGATTGATAGTTACTTTGTAATCGCCACAGATTCTGACGGTGCGGTCTCCCTTGAGAACTGGGACAATAGGACTGGCCCACTCGCTGAACTCGATCGATGAAGTGATGCCCTCTCTTTGCAGCTGGTCTAGCTCAATCTCTACCCTTTCTCTCATCATGTACGGTACTGCTCTCGCCTTGTGATGAATAGGTCGTGTCCCCGGAATTAGGTGGATCTGCACTTTTGCTCCTTGGAATTTCCCGATGCCTGGTTTGAACAGCGAAGGAAATTTGTTTAAGACCTGGGCACACGAAGTGTCGTCAGCGGGCAATAGCACTTGGACGTCGTCCCAGTTCCAGCGAATCTTTGCCAGCCAGCTCCTGCCGAGAGCCCGGTACCACCCAGAGTGGTAGCTTGTGCACCGCTTCATTGTAGGAGACCTTTACGGTAGCACTGCCGATTACAGGAATCAGTTCTTTAGTGTAAGTTCTTAATTTCGTGCGAACTGGAGTTAAAACTGGCCTAGAGGCCTTGTTGCACCACAACCTTTCGAAAGTCTTTTTGCCCATGATGGACTGGCTCGCACCCGTGTCCAGCTCCATTGACACCGGGAGTCCATTTAGTTCAACATTCAGCATTATCGGGGAATGTGTGCAACCATGTACCTCTGCCTCCTCTATCTGAGGCTCTGGTTCAACATGATCCTCCGTGGACCTGTCCTCCTCTGCAACTTGGTGGTTTGCAGGTTTAACAGGCTTTGAAGCTCGCTTGCACACTCGTTGGAGGTGCCCCATTGTTCCACAGCCCTTGCAAATATATTCTTTGAATCGGCAAGAATGGAAACGATGATCACCCCCGCAGCGCCAATGAGATGTTAATGGCCTTGCATTCATTACCCTTGATGGTTCACTCTGAGTCATCTGCGGACATGCAGCTGCAAGTATGTGTGACCTGCCCTATATCTTACGATTCGAAAACAACATCACTTTGTTCACAGTACTTGTAGCAGCACTTGTGTGCTGAGAGATTTGCTTCGTATTGTCACTGGTGGCAATGAACACCTGGGCTATCGCTATGGCCTTACTCAAGGTTGGGGTCTCTGCAGTCAAAAGTTTGTGAAGTATGGTTTCGTGGCCAATGGCAAGTACGAAAAAGTCTCTGAGCATGTGCTCCAAATGTCCTTCAAATTCGCAATGTCCTGCAAGGTGTCTTAGCTCGGCGACATAACTCGCCATTTCCTGGCCTTTTGTAGGTGTAGAACTGGTACCTCGCCATCAGAACGCTTTCCTTTGGGTTCAAATGCTCTCGGACCAGTGTGCACAAATCGTCGTACAACTTCTCCGCCGGTTTCGCTGGAGTGAGCAGATTCTTCATGAGGCCATACGTTAGTGCCCCACAGACGGTGAGGAAGATCGCCCTTCGTTTGGCAGCGCTCTCTTCCCCATCTAGCTCGTTGACCACGAAGTATTAGTCGAGTCGCTCCACAAAGGTTTCCCAATCATCTTCCTCCGAAGATTTCTCCAGTATGCCCACTGTACTCTGCATCTTTGGGTTCGCTATCTGTATCTCAACGCCAATTGTTGTGTATGGAGAAAGAGTCAGACTGAACACTGTGAGATCAAAGTGTGACCGTAGTCTTTTATTGCAGGTCTCCAGAGTGCCTCTCCAATCTGTGAAGCCTCCTTAAATACCTGTACTCCCAAGGGATAATGGGATCCCTTGGGACTCCAGATGATGAGCCCTCTGGTAGCTGTACAGAGTAAATACAAGTCCATATATATAACAGTTATTATTGTTACTGTTGTAACTGTTGTTCTCAAATTAAAAGATTTTTGTAAGTTATGTAAATTTACAAGTTTAAAAGTTAGTATGTGATCTTAATGTTTTTAATTGATCTTAGAGTTGTAAGTGATCTTAAAGTTTGTCAGTGATCATAACTGAAAACTTGAAAGTTTGATAGAAGAATATTTTTATTAAAGTTAAGTTAAGTACAAACAAGTGTTAAATTTTTGAATAAAATATATTTTAAATTATAACTGAATTATTTACATTATTTGTTCCATTATTAACCCAACTTTTGAAGTAAACAAGAATCATTTCCATCATTTGTTCCATTAACACAACACATTACAGAACAGGTCCAAACAGTAAACATGGTCCATGTGGAATAGTTGCTGCTGAGCCTTCAGGCAGTAAAGCGTTCACGGATGAGCTGCTGGCGCAAGGCTCGAGCAATTGTTAAATGGACACGATGGCCCGCCCTCCTCCGCCGTCGTGCTCTGGGTTCAGGTATTTGCATGGCTTCCTCGTCCTCCTCGTCATCTGCATCTTCCTCATCATTATCATCAACCACTCTTACCTCAGGTGGGTCTTCTACTACCAGCTGCTGCTGCCTCATGATGGCTAAGTTATGCAGCATGCAGCACACAACAGTGAACTGACCAACAATCACAGGGAGGTATTGCAAGTAGCCTCCGGAATGGTCCAGGCATCGGAAACATTGTTTCAAGATGCCAATGGTCCTCTCTATGATGCTGCGCGTCGCAATGTGTGACATTTGTATTCCTGATCAGCTTCCGGGTTACGTGTAGGGCATCATGAGCCAGGTGGCGAGGCCATACCCTTTGTCTCCCAGTAGCCAGCTCTGCCCTTCTGGCTGTTGCTGCTGAAACATGGCAGATATAGTGCTCTCACGTAGGATGAATGCATCAGGGGTGCTTTCAGGGTATCTTGCATCAACTGACATGATGTGATCCATGTCGTCACACACGAGCTGCACATTAATGGAATAGAAGTCTTTTCTGTTCCTGTACATCTCGGAATCCTCCAAAGGTGCTCACAAGGCGATGTGGGTACAATCCATGCAGCCCTGTACCTTTGGGAAGCCAGCAATCCTGGAGAAGCCCACAGCCCTGTCACATTTTGCCTGGGCGGTCATGGGGAACATTATGTAGTCATTCTTCCGGGCATATAGTGCAGCATTCACCTGCCGAATGCAGACATGTGTTGCATGTTGAGAAATGGTGCAACCATCCCCAGTTGTAGCGTGGAAGGTTCGGATGTATAGAATGAAAGTGCAGCTGTAACCTTCACTTCAACTGATAAGGCACACCTCCTCATACTTCTAATATGAGGAGGACTGCTTTGTCAGTTGAAGTGAAGGTCTGCTTTCACCAACTCACAGATCTCAGTTACAACTTCTTTGCGGAAACGCGGCCTTCTGACACAGTCTGCATCACTCAGGTGCAGGTCCGAATGCCTGTCTCGATATACCCGATGTGGGTAAGGTCTCCTGCCCATCACCCAATGGGCTCTGATGTTCCTGATGCGATGATATCAAATCAATTGTCTCCTCCGCAGCAAAAAGCTTGAACAAGGTATGGCATTGTCAGTATTGCCCCCATGCTTAAATTTTACCTTTGCAAGAAGCTCAAAACGGCAGGCAGGAAGGACAAGGTTCTTTGTTCTCTCTCCCCACAGGTCTGTATGGACCACACTCAGGTCTGAGCAGGTGCAGTGATCGGGTACACCCCCCCAACCCCCCGGGCTACATTTGATGCGTAGTACAGTCTTGTGATGTGTTCCGATCGCCTTCGACAGCCCCCCACCCACCCAGGCTACATTTGATGGATAGTGCAGGCTTGTGATGCCTTCCGATCGCCTTCTATGGCCCACCTTCTCCCCCCCCCAGGCTTTATTTGCAGCTGAGCCCCGAGCCCCTGTGTCCGAGCGTGGGACCGATTCTGCCGGCCAACACTCCGACCCTCCAGCTCTGTTTGCAGACGTTCGGTGGTGGTGTGTCAGTTGAAAGAATAAGAAAAGTTACAGAATTCCATCAAACTTCCATTTACTGCGTTATAAGATAAAAACACATAATCTTTATTATGTATCTTTAAGTCTTCTTGACTCCCTCCAAAACTTCACTGAAAAACAATGGCGTCTTTCTGCGCCGATTTTTCAATGTGCACTGCTTCTTTATAACTCACCAGAAGGTTTTTCGGGAGTAGTCAGATACGCTGACATAGAAGAATTTTTTTTTGGCCAAACTTCCATAATTGACAAAAACTGCCGCAGACATCGGGTTACGCCCCCAAGACAAAAAAAATAACTAAAAAAATCGTAACCAGCTCAGTTACACTGGCGCAGATTCCTTGGGGAAACTTTAATTTAAAAACTTACACCAAAAAAAGCAGCACGCACCAAAAAAACGGCGCAAATCACCGGGGAAAATTGAGCCCATATTTATGGAGTTTTATTAAGGAGCTAGTTGACATGGTTGTACTGGGAGTCTATTCCACATAATCTGTGAGGAATTAAAAAAAACAATCTCTAGCCTTGCTTGATGGTTGCTAATTTCGTACTCATGCCTTCTAATGATGCTTTCATATTAAATAGCATACTTAATCAGCATTTTATACATCTTAAAAAGATCACATTCTAATCAAAAATGCTCAGTTCTGTAATTCTCTCCTCATAATACAGCCCTGTACTAGTTATCTTTCTTGTTCTTGCTTGAACTATCTTCAATACATCAATATCCTTTTGAAGTTAGGGTAGATGAAATGATACCTAATATTCTATATTAAGACTCATTGGTGAGTTATGTAGGGCTAAAGTAACCCTTTTGATTAAAACCAAATCATATGTTCCAAAATGTCACTTTGTTCAAGCACACCAGTATTTCCAAGTCGTATCATTCATTTTTTACTGTTGTACTTGATGATTCCATGGCTGGAAGCAAGGTTAGATGCATTTTTATAACTGGTACGTTTAGAGGTCAACATGATTATTTTTCAGAAAAATGGGATATTTGCCAATTTTTTGCTGAAATTAAACTATTATCAATTCAAGAGAATGCATGTTTTTAAAACATCCAATTCATGAGAAAATGATTTTGTTGGTAGTTACAAAACAAATCAGCTAATCATACCACACCTATAATAATACACAAAAATAGAAAAAGCTAGGAACAATCATCAGGGCAGTAAGTGTCTGCTCTCTCCATAGATGCTGCCTGACCTGCTGAGTGTTTGCAGTATCTTATGATTTTGTTTATTTTGCATTAGTTTGCCAACATCTACAGTCTAATGCTTTTTGTTTGCACCTCTAATAATGATCCTTTAACACTTCTCAAGAAAATAATAAGTGACTTAAACATCTTAAATTTTGAAAAGTTTGTTCATTCAGTTCTGGAATGAGTAACTGTAGTAAAAATGGGTGACCCAGCAGAGAAAATAAATCCTGATTTATCCTCAAGGCACTGAATGTGCCCAAGCCCATGGTGGCAGTTGTGAAATCCATTCCATTTCCTGCTCGAGAATGATTTGAAGATTTGAAGGTTCTGGGCTTAGTCTTAGGGAATTAAGCTGGGCATGTAGAAAGGGTACCAGTGGGAGAGCATTTTAGTGCTAGTGATCATAATTCAGTTAGATTTAGGGTGGTAATGGAAAAGGACAAAGATAGACCAGGAATAAAAGCCAATTTGGGAAAAGCCAATTTTGTTAAGCAGAGAGGTGATTTAGCCATAGTGGACTGGAAACAGCTACTTGATGGTAAATCAGTGTCAGAGCAGTGGGAGGCATTCAAGGAGGAGATCTGGAGGGTTCAGAGCAAATATGTTCCCTTAAAGAAAAAGTGTGGGGCTAACAAATGTAGAGCCCCCTGGATGTCAAGGGTCATACAGGATAGGATAAAGAAAAAAAGGGAGGCTTATGACAGATATCGAGAGCTCAAAATTCTAGAGGAATATAGAAAGTGCAGGGGTGAAATTAAAAAGGAAATTGGAAAAGCAAAGAGCGAGTATGAAAGAATGTTGGCAAGTATAATGAAGGAAAACCCAAAGATGTTTTATAAATAAATTAAGGGCAAGAGGATAACTAGAGAAAGAGTGGGGCCCATTAGAGACCATGGGCCCGAGTTTGGTCGACATACCTCCGGCTGCCGCTGAGTTTTCTCGGTGATCTCTATGTTTTTTGGGCGCACTCCCCTCCGAGTGAGTTTGGTCAGGTCCTCACGCCGGCGGGGAGAGAAGACTGCTGGGGACCTTCCGAGGACGTGCGCCTGCGTGCAACTCCCACAAAAGTCCTCCTGCCCACTGAGTCCCCAGATTGGTCTGGGCGGTCCTCCGCTCCAGCAGCAGAAGAGAGCGCCGCGTGGAGACGGATCTTACCTAAACGGTAAGTATGAAAGTTAGTGCACTCCTTTTCTTTATTTCTTTTCCAGGGATTTAAGTCGATGGGGTCCTCTGAAGGATTTCTGGTAGTTTTTTTTATTGTTTTGAAAATGTTTTAATTTCGCCGTTGCCCCCTCCCTGGGCCTGACTCTATCCTCGGCGGTAATTTGCCGAGGATCGCATTTGCCGCCCAGAATGGGACCTACTGCACACTGCCACCCAGAATCGGCATGCAAGGCCCATTTTGGCAGCCGGGTGGTTTTTCCAACATTTTTTCATGAAACTTCCGTCCAAAGTACCGTCAAGATCTCAGCGGTCCTTTGGATGGTACTTAGGCGGAACTTAGGTTTCACCAAACTCGGGCCCCATAAAGATAATTTGTGTGTGGAGGTGGAAAACGTGGGTATGGTTCTTAATGAATACCGTGCGTCTGTTTTCACAAAAGAGAGTGGCGATGCATATATTGCAATCAGGGAGGAGGAGCGTGAAATATTAGATGAAATAAACATAGTGAAAGAAGAAGTATTCAGAGGTTTCACAGCTTTGAAAGTGGATAAATCCCCAGGCAGGGATGAAATGTATTGCAGGCTGTTAAGAGGAAATAGCAGAGGCTCTGACCATCATTTTCCAATACTCTCTGGCTACAGGTGTGGTGCCAGAGGACTGGAGGACTGCTAATGTTATACCATTGTTTAAACAGGGAGAAAGGGATAGACAAAGTAATTACAGGCCAGTCAGCTGAACCTCAGTGGTGGGAAAATTATTGGAAAAAATTCTGAGGGACAGGATAAATCTTCATTTAGAAAGGCACAGATTAATCAAGGACAGTCAGCATGGATTTGTTAAGGGAAGATCGTGTCTGACTAACATGATTTAATTTTTTGAGGAGGTACCAAGGAGGGTCGATGAGGGATGTAGTGTATATGGCGTAGTGTAGATGGATTTTAGGAAGACTTTTGATAAGGTCCCAAATGGCAGACTGATCCAGGGCAAAGTGGTAAGTTGGATCCAAAATTGGCTCAGAGGCAGGAAGCAAAGGGTAATGGTTGATGGATGTTTTTTGTGACTGGGAGGCTGTTTCCAGTGGGGTTCCGCAGGGCTCGGTACTATTTCGCTTGCTTTTTGTGGTATATATCAATGATCTAGACTTGAATATAGGGGATATGATTAAGAAGTTTGCAGATGAGATTAAAATAGGCTGTGTGATTGATAATGAAGAAGAAAGCTGTAGACTGCAGGAAGATATCAATCAACTGGTCAGGCTGGCAGAACAGTGGCAAATGGAATTCAATCTGGAAAAGTGTGAGGTAATGCATCTGGGGAGGACTAACAAGGCATGGGAATACACATTAAATGGTAGGGCACTGAGAAGTGTAGAGGAACAAAGGGACCTTGGAGTGCAGGTCCACTGATCCCTGAAGGTAGGAGGCCAGATAGATAAGGTGGTTAAGAAGGCATACTGAATACTTGCCTTTATTAGCTGAGGCATAGAATACAAGAGCAGGGAGGTTATGCTTGAACTGTATAAAATACCAGTTAGGCCACAGCTAGAGTACTGTGGGCAGTTCTGGTCACCATATTACAGGATTGCACTAGAGAGGGTACAGAGGAGATTTATGAGGATGTTGCCTGGATTGGAGAATTCTAGCTATGAGGACAGATTAGATCGGCTGGGTTTGGTTTCTTTGGAACAGAGGAGGCTGAAGGGAGACCTGATTGAGGGGTATCAAATTACAAGGGCCTAAATAGAGGTCGACAACCAGGGGGCATCGATTTAAAGTAATTGGTAGAAGGTTTAGAGGGGATTTAAGGGGAAATGTCTTCACCCAGAGGGTGGTGGGGGTCTGGAACTCACTGCCTGAAAGGGTGGTAGAGGCAGAAACCCTCACCACATTTAAAAAGTACTTGAATGTGGGCATTATCGACTGAAATGGCACAAAGGATGGTGGAATTTAAAATGCATGCGAGTTACGGCTGTAACCACTTGTGCTCGAATTTCAGCGATCTTTTACGCCAGTTCAAAGGTCAATTCACCCAAAGCTTTTGCCACCCACAAAACTGGCCACGCCCCCAGGTCAGCATGGCGGGTTTCTGCCAATTGCATCCGTTCGGGGAAGTTTATCACATTGTGCCCAGAGTTTCGAGCGTACAGCGCCCATGGTCATAGTAATCTATAGTTAATGACCTGCCGCTGCAGTGATCAACAGTCTATTGAAGCCTCACTCAGGTCTGTTTCTCATACTGGTGCTTCAATTATTTTGAATTCAGTTAAAATTCAGTCAATAACTGGGCTTGATAAATAGAGTATAAAAGCAAGGAAGTTATGATGGAACTTTATAAAACACAGGTTCGGCCTCAACTGGAGTATTGTGTACAGTTCTGGACACCACACTTAAAGAAGGATGAGAAGGCCTTAGAGAGGGTGCAGAAAAGGTTTACGAGAATGATTCCAGGGATGAGGGACTTCAGTTTTGTTGATAGACTAGAGAAGCTGAGGTTGTTCTCTTTGGAGCAGAGAAGGTGAGAGGAGATTTGATAGGGATGTTCAAAAACATGAGGGGTCTCGACAGAGTAGATAGAGAGAAACTGTTCCCTTTGGCAGGAGGCCCAAGAAGCAGAGGACACAGATTTAAGGTGATTGGGAAAAGAACCAATGGCAACATGAGGGAAAACGTTTTTACGCAGCAGATGGTTATGATCTAGAATGCACTGCCTGAAAGGGTTGTGGAGGCAGAGTCAATTGTGGCTTTCAAAAGGGAATTGGATAAGTATCTGAAAGAAAAGAAATTGCAGGGCCACAGGGAAAGGCTGGAGGAGTGGAACTAGTTGAAGCGCTGTTGCAGAGAGCTGGGACGGGCTTGACAGACCGAAGAGCCTCCATTGTATGATTCTATCTGAAGAAGCGCAGCGTTCTCCCAGTGTCGTGGCCAACATTCATCCTTCTCCAACAATTTAGTCATTCATCTCACTGCTGTTTGTGGAACCATGCTGTCCGAAAATTGGCCGCTGCATTTGCCCAGAAAACAACAGTTACTGCAAATCAAAACCAACTTGTTGGCTGTGAAATTGTTTCAGAATATGAAAAATGCGTTATAAATGCAAGTTCTTTCTTTCTACTGGAAACGGACTGATTTGGTAATGAGGGAGAGATGCGCCAGCATAATAGCTGGAAATAAAGTGAAGCTTTGGAATTTAATTGATTCAAAAATAAAAGCAGAAAATGCTGGAAACACTCAGCGGGTCAGGTAGCATCTGTGGAGAGAGAAACAGAGTTAACGTTTCGGGTCGATGACACTTCATTATTTTCTGGTTTTATTTCAGATTTCCAGCATCCACAGAATTTTGTTTTATTATTCCTGTTGAGATGCTATCATGATCATTTTTATTATTTCCAAATATGTAAGCTCAGACATCTGCAGTGTAAGGTTACCTATAGACTCATCTAATCAGAGACCATTACACAGGGGAGAGCTACAGACTAAGCAAAGCATTACATCAGCTATTTCAGGATCATGCAGATGGGTTTTATGGGAAAGTCAGTGGCATGTAAAGGGATCCTCTCTGGATAATGGCTGAAGTACAGAACTGAGATTATAGTACAAGTAAGGCTGAGATTTTGTAAATCATTGTGCATGTAAAAATAATCAAACTTTAACACAAAGAGAAAAACTAACATTGTAGGACTCAGCCAAACATGGATTTCACTGAAATATGGGCCCAAAATTTCTGGTCAGCTGTCCTTGAAGAAAGCCTTTTTCAAATTTCAATTGATTTTTAGTGCTCTATAGTGGGAATTCCCTAGTACGGCCTGCTGTGACATCAACAAGCTATATAAGCAGCCAATCACATTGCAGAATTCTCACAGACAGGGAGCCAGGAAATGAGAAGCTGCTTTTATCCAAACTTTTAAAAATGTTACAGGGAGCAAAACAAAAGATTGGGGCTCTCACATGGGGATAAGGTAGAACCTGAAGTATCATGAACAAGTGTTAAAAAAATATATATATTTTTTAGTTTCTTAAAAATTGTCATTTTTATCATCATGTAGAAAGTTGACACTCCTCAAATATAAAAATTAGTTTTTCAGGGCCAGAATGTTTGTTTACCAGTCAATACACTGTTAAAACCCCAGTTACGCCTATTCCAACAAGGCTTAACATTTAATGAGATATTTAACAGCGATATTACTGCAGAAAAGCCCAAGTTTCACTGTCAGTTTCACTGATTTCACTGAGTTACGGCTAGGGGGACAGGGGATGGGGGAAAGGGGTGGGGGAAGGTGGGAGTGCCACAGCACAGCCAGATCGAAGGAAGGAATGACTGATCGCAACTTCAGGATTTCTGTGTTTAGATGAGGATGTGCCAATTCCTGAAGTTGTGGTCAGTTTCTGAGGTCAGTTCACCATCATTACCCACTGCAAATTCTGGGCCATGATTTTTCCCCCGAGATTGTAATTCATGTTGTTGCATACAAATACATTTTTCGATCCTAAACTTCAATATTATTGATGTATTGGGCAGGTTTCATGTCTGTATATTCCAACTAACAGCCATTTCCAGATGAAGTCATCTAGAGACAGGAACATGCTGAGGCCCAGATAGATTTTAGCTCCTGGGCCTCATTTACATATGCAAGATTGGACTTCTGCCTGAAACCGGCCTGGGCAGAAAAGGCCACAGTTTCCTTGTGGGGCCCAGAAGAGACCATTGTCTGGATTATTAATCTGATTTTTTTTTTGCTGCTTAATTTAAGAAAAATAACTGACTCCTCTGCAGCCTCATAGTATCCTCCTCGCAGCTGTGCAGTGTGAGCTGCGAGGAGGATGCTATGAGGCTGCAGAGTGACTTGGATAGGTTAGGGGAGTGGGCAAATGCATGGCAGATGAAGTATAATGTGGATAAATGTGAGGTTATCCACTTTGGTGGTAAAAACAGAGACACAGACTATTATCTGAATGGTGACAGATTAGGAAAAGGGGAGGTGCAACGAGACCTGGGTGTCATGGTACATCAGTCATTGAAGGTTGGCATGCAGGTTCAGCAAGCGGTTAAGAAAGCAAATGGCATGTTGGCCTTCATAGCGAGGGGGTTTGAGTACAGGGGCAGGGAGGTGTTACTACAGTTGTACAGGGCCTTGGTGAGGCCACACCTGGAGTATTGTGTACAGTTTTGGTCTCCTAACTTGAGGAAGGACATTCTTGCTATTGAGGGAGTGCAGCGAAGGTTCACCAGACTGATTCCCAGGATGGCGGGACTGACATATCAAGAAAGACTGGATCAACTGGGCTTGTACTCACTGGAGTTCAGAAGAATGAGAGGGGATCTCATAGAAACTTTTAAAATTCTGATGGGTTTAGACAGGTTAGATGCAGGAAGAATGTTCCCAATGTTGGGAAAGTCCAGAACCAGGGGTCACAGTCTAAGGATAAGGGGTAAGCCATTTAGGACCGAGATGAGGAGAAACTTCTTCACCCAGAAAGTGGTGAACCTGTGGAATTCTCTACCACAGAAAGTTGTTGAGGCCAATTCACTAAATATATTCAAAAAGGATTTAGATGTAGTCCTTACTACTCGGGGGATAAAGGGGCATGGCGAGAAAGCAGGAATGGGGTACTGAAGTTGCATGTTCAGCCATGAACTCATTGAATGGCGGTGCAGGCTAGAAGTGCCGAATGGCCTACTCCTGCACCTATTTTCTATGTTTCTATGTATCTCTCTGTTTTTGCAGAGTTTGACCTTTTCACTAAGATAGATTTAATCACTAAGATGACAGTAGTACAGTATAAAAGAAATCAAGAGTAATTTCATTTGCAAGGCAATACATTAAAATAAGACACAGCATACAATTTGAAGTTGAACCTTTCATATAGGCTGCCACATAATGTGGTGTGTGGCAGCACTGGGTCTTTAACAATTTTCTTGGCATATTTTCCCTTCTCCATGGCCCTCTGCTTCTCCATGGCCCTCTGCTTCTCCATAGCCCTCTGCTTCTCCATGGACCTCTGCTTCTCCATGGACCTCTGCTTCTCCATGGACCTCTGCTTCTCCATGGACCTCTGCTTCTCCAGGGTCCTCTGCTTCTCCATGGACCTCTGCTTCTCCATGATCCTATCCATTTTCCATGACCCTCTCCCTGCCCATTTCCCTCTCCTTATCCATGGCCTTCTCCTTTTCCATGGCACTCTCCCTCACCATAACCCTATCCATGTTCCATTACCCTCTCCTTATCCATGGCGCTCTCCCTCTCCATGGCCCACTCCCTATCTATGACCTTCTGCCTATCCATGGTCCTTTCCTTCTCCATGGCCCTCTCCTTTTCCATGGCCCTCTCCCTCACCATAGCCTTATCCATTTTCCATTACTCTCTCCCTATCCACGGCCCATTCCCTGTCCATGGCCTTCTGCCTATCCATGGTCCTCTCCTTCTCCATGGTCTTCTCCTATCTTGATGACCCTTTCCCTATCCATGGACCTCTCCCTCCTCATGGTGCTCTCCCTGGCCTTTACCCTTCTCCCTGAGCTCCCTAAACTGGGAGAACGGGTATGCGAGGCAGAGTCCTTGCCATGAATTCTTTGTATAATTCATAATGTATGCATTTTCCACATAGTTAAACTAGAATAACAGGAAGCAGGAGAATACATTAGCCCCACATCTTTGCCAAAAGCCTTCCATACTGTGTGGTCTCCAGTCTTACTAATATTAAAATGAGAGAAACAGAACTTTGGTGCATATACTTTATCAGAAAGGAATTCTGCCCTACATTACACAATAAGAAAAAAATGTTTCCACTGGTTGATAACACTGACTGGGAATTATCACAGGAGGAGCAAGAAAGGGAAGTGAAAGAATGTTTTTCCACACAGAGGACCATTAGAACAATTAATGTGTTACTGCAACTGGCTATAGAGGTAGAGATTGCGACTTCATTCAAAAGGGAAGTAGGTAAATAATTAAAAAGGAAAAATGTTCAAAGATATGGGGGAACAGTAGATAGCTTTAGTTGAGGAGCCAGCATTGGCACGGGCACAATGAACCAAAAGGCCGCCTTTTGTGCTGTAATATCTAGGATAGTGCAGTGGAGGAGTGCTGCAATAAATTATTGCCCGAGCGTTGTGGAAATATACCCATAATTATTTTTTCCATAGGGTAGCTCAGTTCTCTACTGTAAAGGCCAACAATCCTGAACATTTTAGGCAGGATTTATTTCATTATTGTTTTATTTGGATTTATATTGGGTGCATTTTGAAAGTGAGCCACTTTTCTACCTATTTCACACAGAATGTTATGGGACCTGCTATGTAACATCAGAGGGCAAAAAAATTATTTGCCATTACTCATCAGAGGCTATATCTGTTGCATTATTTAAGGCCTAAATTGGTCCAATTTGCAGATGATACCAAATTAGAAGGGGAGACTATTTCTGAGGAGACAGATTGGAACATTCAATCCTCCTTGGATATGGTGCTGGTACCAGAGGACTGGAGAATTTCAAATGTTACAACTTTGATCAAAAAAGGGTGTAAGTTTAAACCCAGCCACTACAGGCCAGTCAGTTTAGCATCGGTAGCGGGGAAGCTTTTAGAAATGATAATCTGGGACAAAATTAACAGTGATTTGGACAAGTGTGGATTAATTAAGGAGCACCAGAATGGATTTGTTAAAGGAAAATCGTGTTTAACTAACTTGATTGAGTCTTTTGATGAGGTAACAGAAAGGGTTGATGAAGGCAATGTGGTTGATGTAGTGTACATGAATTTCTAAAAGGCGTTTGATAAAATGCAACATAATATGATTGCCAGGAAAGTTGAAGCCCATGGAATAAAAGGGACAGTGGCAGCATGGATACGAAATTGGCTAAGTGACAGGAAACAGAAGGTAGTGGTGAACAGTTGTTTTTCAGACTGGAGGAAAATATAAAGTAGTGTTCCTCAGGGATCATTGCTTTTCTTGATATATATTAGGAAGAATGATGAGGGTAATATAAACTAAAGGGTACAATTCTAAAGGGGTTGCAGGAACAGAGAAACCTGGGGGTATATGTGTGCAAAAGGTTGAAGGTGGCAGGGCAGTTTGAGAAAGCATTTATAACAGCATACAGGATCCTGGGCTTCATAAACAGAGGCATAGAGTTCAAAAGCAAGAAAGTTATGATGAACACTGGTTCGGCCTCAACTGGAGTATTGTATCCAATTCTGGGCACTGCACTTTAGAAAGGATGTGAAGGCCTTAGAAAGGGTGCAGAAAAGATTTACGAGAATGATTCCAGGGATGAGGGACTTCAGTTACATCGATAGACTGGAGAAGCTGGGGTTGTTCTCCCTAGAGCAGAGAAGTTTTAGAGGAGATTTTATAGAGGTGTTCAAAATCATGAGGGATTTAGACAGAAGAGACAGAGAAAAACTTACCATTGGCAGAAGGGTCGAGAACCAGAGGAAACAGATTTAAGGTGATTAGCAGAAGAACCAAAGGCGACATGAGGAAAAACTTTTTTACGCAGCGACTGGTTAGAATCTGGAATTCACTGCCAGATAGGGTGGTGGAGGCAGATTTAATTGTGGCTTTCAAAAGAGAATTGGATAAGTACCTTAAGGAAAAAAAAGGGCGGGTGAGTAGGTCTAGCTGAAATGTTCTTGCAGAGAACCGGCACGGGCTTGATGGGCTGCATGACCTCCTTCTGTGCAGTAAACATTTTATGATTCTATGATTTTATGATTATGAGTTGAAAAAATATGTAAGTAGGCAACAATAACAGGTAAAATTTAGTATAGTTGAGTGTAAAATACTACAAATAGGATGACGAAATGAGGCTCATATTGAGAAAAGCAATGTGTGAGGAGGACACAAAAAATCTGCAAAAGGCTAAGTGCGTGGGCAAAATTTGGCAGATGGAGTGAGGTTATGCACTTTGACAGAAGAAAATCAAAGAGCAAGTTATTATTTAAATGGAGAAAAAGTGCTGCAGTACAGTGGGACCTCGGGGTCCTGGTGCATCAAAAACAAAAGGTTGGTATGCAGGTACAACAAGTGATCAGGAAGGCCAATGGAATCGTGGCCTTTTTTGCAAAGGGGATGGAGTATAAAAGCAGGGAAGTCTTGCTACAGCTATACAGGGTATTGGTGAGGCCACACCTGGAATACTGCGTGCAGTTTTGGTTTCCATATTTAAGAAAGGATATACTTGTTTTGGAGCCAGTTCAGAGAAGGTTCACTAGGTTGATTCCGGAGATGAGGGGTTGACTTATGAGGAAAAGTTGAGAAGGCTGGGCCTCTACTCATTGCAATTCAGAAGAATGAGAAGTGATCTTATCGAAATGTATAAGATTATGAGAGGGCTTGACAAGGTGGATGCAAGAGAGGATGTTTCCACTGATGGGGGAGACTAGAACTAGAGGGCATGATCTTAGAATAAGGTGCCGCCCATTAAAACTGAGATGAGGAGAAATTTCTTCTCTCAGAGGGTTGTAAATCTGTGGAACTCGCTGCCTCAGAGAGCTGTGGAAGCTGGGTAATTGAATAAATTTAAGACAGAGATAGACAGTTTCTTGAGCGATAAGGGAATAAGGGGTTATGGGGAGCAGGGAGGGAAGTGGAGCTGAGTCCATGATCAGATCAGTCATGATCTTATTGAATGGTGGAGCAGGCTTGAGGGGCCATATGGCCTACTCCTGCTCCTATTTCTTATGTTCTTATGTTCTTATATGAACTCCATGAATGGTGTTGAAATAGCTAAAGATAAAGTTGAAAGGGACCACAGGGTTTTTGTAGGCTCTTCCTGCAGCTAGCAAAAAAGCAAAGTAAATTGAAGTATATAGTCAAAACAATGGAATTATAGTCAGAAGAGGTTACAATCAAATTGTACAATGCTCTGATGAGACCACAGCTTGAGCACTGTGCCCAGTTCTGGTCACCTGAGATACAAGAGAGATACTTCAAGCCCTAGATGCAGTTCAGTGAAGAGCCACAAGGTTTGATTCCTTGGCCTCGATTTTCACTGGGGGAGTGGGGGGTGGGGGCGGGGGGGGGGGGGGCGGCACGGTACGGACTGGTGGGAGGGAAACCCACACAAGGAATACAGAGTGAGGCCTGGGCCATTTTAACTCTTGGGTCATATTTAAATATTGCAGCTCTAACTCCTACCCGAAACCAGCAGCACTAACGGCTCAGGAACCTCAGCATGCTGGAGACCCAAAGGAATGGTCCTTGGCATAACCTCAGGGACTGGGCACGGGCTTTGGCAGCCAATGCCAACGGGCAGGGGGAGAGGCAAGGCCAGGGCTAAGGAGGCCCAAGGGGAAGCGCTTCTGCTCCCCCTGGCCCAGATACGATGACAGTGAGTGTAAAATTACTGACTTCCAACCAAAGGACCTAATTCCCTTATGTGATGTCAGTGTTCCCACCAAATAGCAACACATTATATACAGAAACAAAGAAGCATTTCACTTCTTTAGGTCAAGCAGTCTAAAACCTGGGATAACAAGAAGAAACCAGACAGCCGTACAGCTCAAAAGAATTGTGTGCTGATTCTTCTCAACCTTGTTATCAGTCTAACATGCTATCTTACTATAATTCCCACAGGCACAGATACAACTTTCGCAGGCATGGCTGCAGACCTGAGTCAAACCGTAGAAATGGTTTAAGTAAACTGGCTTTTGATTAGTAAAATGACCTAAAATGGTGTTCTCTTTGTAACATTTTAAGGTATTCAAGGCCGGAATCTGTTCTGTTTAAAGGAAGGATGAAAGAGGAAAGAACAACGGTTAAGGAAGGTATTCAGAAGAGGTTTCGCAAAGGTTTTTAGGATGAAGGGTCTGGAAGTTTTAAAAGGTCTTGCAAAATGAAAGAAATTGAATAAGTTTCAGAGCACTAAGAAATGTACAGTATAATAGTTAACAGAAAAAGGTTCTGTACACGTCAAGTTATTTCAACTATGAAGAAAGATAACCGAAGATAGAAGACGACTTGCACAGACATGTTCCAGGGTGACCCCAGTGCATCCCTAAAGTCACAGCAGCAAGTCAGTGACTGCTACTCAAAGTCTGATTTTATGCTCACTTCACCAAATGGCAGCCTCAATACTGAAGGCCTATCAGTGACATACTAAATATAAATATTAAAATTAAATGCACTAAGACTAGACTATAATCCTTAACATCTAATATAAATCTTATACATTCTTGCCACTCAGTCAGAAGGTTGTGGGTTCAAGTCCCATTTCCTGACTTTAGCATAATCTTGGCTGATATTTCAGTACAGTAGTGAGGGAGTAATCAAAGTTGATGGCCTTGAAATTTGATTGTGTGGAGCTCGTTTTTTGTGTGAGAAACCGATACTGAAGGATCCAGTGTGGCGTGCGCACACTCAGTCAATGCTGGAAGTGCGCCGCACACCACATTAGTAGTCCAGAGTAGCTGCCTGCAATGGGCATTAGGCCCACTGCCTATGCAAATCAAGGGCCTAGAGCCAATCTCAGGCCCCTTTGTCAAATTAACTGCACCTGCCTGCAGCAGGAGCGGGCATGCTCCGTTTTCTTGGGATACAGTACCAATGATATACTAAATATAAATATTGAACTTCAACACACTATGACTAGACTGTGATCCTCAACATCTAATATAACTCTTAGGGGGCGAAATTCAGTGCTGTGGTTGCGGCGGGCAATAGATCAATTTTCACCTTTTTTTTGGAAAAATTGTCCTCCAACGCTAATTGCCCTTCCAAATTGGTACTTTGCAGCAGTGTGGCTGGGGTGATTGGGGTGCTATTGACACAGGGAAATTTATCCTTATGGTGATTTGCAGCCAAGGAGCCAGCTGCTCCCTGGCCTTCTTAAAGGCCAGGGTTTGCAGCCAGGCCCTGAGGAGGGAAGGCCTTGCATTGAAGGTCATGGCTGGTGCTGAAGTGGGACGGAGGGCAAGGCGATTTTCCGATATGGAGCTGGAGACCCTCATGCAGGGTGTCGAGGGAAGGAGGCGAGTCCTGTATCCAGACCCAGGGAGACCAAGTCGCCAAGTCTTCAGTAAAGCCTGGAGGGAGATCACTGTAGGGGTGTCAGGGATCTCCATCTATTCGGTACTGGTAATGCCAATGTGGGCAGCATGGGTAAGTGAAGGCCTTCTTTAAAGCTATCTCTCTCTGAAAGCGACAGCGTACACTGTGCCTTTCCTTCTGAAAGTGTTGCAGCCTCCATGCGTAAATCCCCTACCTCCCCCTCCCAGGCAGCCCTTCTCCCATTGATGCTTGCAGATGAGAGGCCGAATGGCAGCCGAGGCGAGGGAAATGCTCCTGTTGAGACACCGTCGCGAGACCTGGAGTCACTTTCTGACAATGATAGTGATCTACATCCTGACACCATTGAGGAATCCAGCCTTGCTGACACCCTGGATCTCACTCCATCTTTTGGGGACCTGCAACATGAGGAAGAGGAAGAGGAGGAAACTGCTGGCAGCACCGCGTCACTGGTTCCACCCACACACGCCAGCTCAGATACTGGGAGTATATGGTCCAACCTAGTTCACATTGTACAGGGGTCTGCACTGGATGTTGCACCGGGGCCTAGCAGGCTGCAGCATGGTGACGGGGCTAGGCAACCTCAGCTGCCATCTCTCCAGGGGCCGAGTCCGCACGGAGCTCTGCTGAGGAGGACTCAGACAAGCCCATTGATGTTGGGGCTTTTGAAAGAAGGGTGGAGGCCATGCATTCCTAGATGTTGTGGCACTGGCAAGGGTGCCAGAGAGGCTGTCGGAAGTGGTGAGGAGTGTGGAGGAGTCCATCTCCTGCATTGCCGACAGCTCTGCGCACTCCATGGAGCCTCTTGTTGCCAATGTACAGGCGACGGTGGACTCCCAGAGTGACCGTGCGGATCCAGCTGTGAGGCCGCAACTCACAGATGATTTTTTTTTAGAAATAGGAACAGGAGTAGGCCATACGGCCCCTCGAGCCTGCTCCGCCATTCAATAAGATCATGGCTGATCTGATCATGGACTCAGCTCCACTTCCCTGCCTGCTCCCCATAACCCCTTATCTTCTTATCGTGTAAGAAACTGTCTATTTCTGTCTTAAATGTATTCAATATCCCAGTTTCCACAACTATCTGAGGCAGCGAAATCTACAGATTTATAACCCGCTGAGAGAAGAAATTTCTCCTCATTTCAGTTTTAAATGGGCGGCCCCTTATTCTAAGATCATGCCCTCTAGTTCTAGTCTCCCCCATCAGTGGAAACATCCTTGTCAAGCCCCCTCAAATCTTATACGTTTCGATAAGATCACCTCTCATTCTTCTGAATTCCAATGAGCAGAGGCCCAACTTACTCAACCTTTCCTCATAAGTCAACCTCCTCATCTCCGGAATCAACCTAGTGAACCTTCTCTGAACTGTCTCCAAAGCAAGTATATCCTTTCGTAAATATGGAAACCAAAACTGCACGCAGTAATCCAGGTGTGACCTCACCAATAACTTATATAGCTGTAGCAAGACTTCCCTGCTTTTATACTCCGTCCCTTTTGCAATAAAGGCCAAGATTCCATTGGCCTTCCTGATCACTTGCTGTACCTGCATACTATCCTTTTGTGTTTCATGCACAAGTACCCCCAGGTCCCGCTGTACTGCAGCACTTTGCAATCTTTCTCCATTTTAATAATAACTTGCTCTTTGATTTTTTTCTGCCAAAGTGCATGACCTCACACTTTCCAACATTATACTCCATCTGCCAAATTTTTGCCCACTCACTTAGCCTGTCTATGTCCTTTTGCAGATTTTTTGTGTCCTCCTCACACATTGCTTTTCCTCCCATCTTTGTATCATCAACAAACGTTGCACTCAGTCCCTTCTTCCAAGTTGTTAATATTGATTGTAAATAGTTGGGGTCCCAGCACTGATCCCTGTGGCACCCCACTAGTTACTGGTTGCCAACCAGAGAATGAACCATTTATCCTGACTCTCTGTTTTCTGTTAGTTAGCCAATCCTCTATCCATGCTAATATATTACTCCCAACCCCGTGAATTTTTATCTTGTGCAGTAACCTTTTATCTGGCACCTTGTCAAATGCCTCTGGAAGTCCAGATACACCACATCCACTGGTTCCCTTTTATCCACCCATGTGCCATTTCAGCACAGGCACAAAGGAACGAGCATATCGGTGCTGGTTTGGAGAGGATGGTTGCGGCCCTGGAAGCTCAGAATGCTTTTATGCACTCTGTGCAACAGGCCATGGAGTGTCTTACTGCTGTCATATCTGGTGGCTTTGAGATTGTGGCTGCTCTCATGCAGTCTCGGCTCAATGCCACCTGACATCTCAGTGTTGCCTTCGGGGCTGGGTCCACCACGGGCCACGGGGGACATTCCGGTGTGGCGCCACAGCACTGACCTGAACTCCCTCAGATTGGTGGTCGTGGTATTGTGCCGCCCTCGGTAAGTGAGTCAGGCTCCTCGGACCAGCATACGGATGATACGCTCCCTCAGGATTGCAGCATTCCTGGCCCCAGACCTGTCACTCTGCCACTTCCTCCACGCATGGCCTCACCCGAGCCAAGCCAGACTGAACCTTCCCCGGAGGGTGTTGACCAGTCTCCAGCCGGGCCTTCTAGGCCCAAAGTTGGTCGAGGGCATCCGAGAAGGACATCTGCAGCTTCCACATAGGGAAAACAGCGGCCTTCCCAGACCCATGAGGCAGCCACAGGGGAGAAACTACAGTGCAGTAGTAGGGTAGACACGTGTAAGAGGGGTTATATGGAAATGCAGAAGGGTGAGAAATGATGTGGAGATGTTACTTTTCTGCATTGTTTTTTGTTGTGTTGGTTGTTTGGAGTGATTTTGATGATGTATAAAATCTTTATTTTTTGCACCTATATCTGGGCAGGTGTATAATGTGATGGTGGGCAATTATGTATCAAGGCACTCATTGGGATGGCCATGGAAAGTAGAAGCCGAAGGGTCATGTGGGGATGAAGTTATCTGAATCGATTAGCAATCAGACGTGTCTGCACTTCCCTTGCAGGGTTGGGATGGCGACACCTCCTGGGTGGCTCACGACGTGTCCTCCACCTCCACCTCCTCCTCCTGCTCCTCCTGCCGCTGCTGTGCCTCCTCCTGCTGTGGAACTGCTGGATCAACCTCCAGCTGCTGTCCCTCTCATGATAGCCAGGTTATGCAGCATGTAGCAGACGACCACAAAGATGGAGACCCGTTCAGGCAAATACTGAAATGCACCACCAAAGCGGTCCAGGCAACGGAATCTTTGTTTCAACATGTCAATGCAGTGCTCAGTGCACCTGGTCCCAGAATAAGCATCATGAAAGGCACGCACAGCCGCAGTTCTGGGGATGTGAAGTGGCGTGAGTAGCCACCCACAATCCTGGTTTGGCCCCGTGAAGAGTGCGGGCACATTTAGGAAGAATGAGAGGTGGATGTCATGTATTCAACTGTCATTGTAACCCATGTATAAGCTGACCTAAGTTGTATACCTTGAAAACATTGACCACAGGGGGTGAACTTGTGGGAGACACTACTAACCTGGACTTTCCGGTATAAAAGGGGAAGCTCCACCCACCGTCTGCCTCTTGAGGTCTTGGTAATAAAGGTAACTGGTCACAGAGTGATCTTTTCTCAAGTATGGGCCTCGAGTGCATTTATACTGTATAGTAAGGACATATTATTGGCGACGAGAAACTGGGATTTAAACCACGCGAGCATGGCCACTAGCAGCACAGAAGAGAGGTACTGTGTTGGTGATGATTGGGACAACTTTATTGAGAGACTACAGCAAAGTTTTGTCACTAAGGAATGGTTGGGACAGGATTTGGCCAACAAACGCAGGGCTCACCTCCTGACGGTTTGTGGATCCAGAACGTACTCTCTGATGAAGGACCTTTTAGCGCCAGTGAAGCCGGCGGACAAGACGTTTGAAGAGCTTAGTAAGTTGATCGGGGAACATCTTAAACCGGCGAGCAGCATGCACACGGCGAGACACCTGTTTTACACGCACCGGAGGCGAAAAGGGCAAAGCGTTCCAGACTTCGTGGCAGATCTCCGGCTACTGGCGAGCCTATGCAGAGTGGAGATGCTGCGAGACTTTTTTATTGAGGGCATCGGGCATGCTGGGGTTTTCAGGGAACTGATTGAGACCAAAGACTTGACCTTGGAAGCAGCGGCTATATTAGCCCAGACAATTATCTCAGGGGAGGAAGAGACCAGAATGATTTATAGCAAAAATCTTGGCACAAATGCGACAAACGACCAGGGAGTCAACATTGTTAACGCGGCACACAGTTCTCTCGGCAGGCAAGGGCAATCGGACATGCCCCAGCATGCAGTCAAAGGGGGAATTCAACAGAGACAACGGCTAGCTGAACGACGATTCATGCCATCGCAATGGACAATGCGGCCAGTAATGGGGCCATCAACACCTGTTAATGGTGCACTTAAGGACAGTTACAGAGATAGTCAGAGACGATCGACTGGTAATGGACCTTTTGTTTCCAACAACGGGGCCTCCAGCTCATGCTGGAGGTGTGGAGGCAAACACCCAGCCAGAGCTTGCAGGTATAAGCAATATACTTGCAGAAACTGGAACGTCAGCGGTAACTTGGCGCGTATGTGCAGGAAGCCTGCAGCCAGGTTGATGTACAAGGAGGACGGGCCCGATGTAAACCTTATGAATACTGGGGCAAATCGCTGGAAGCTGAAGTTCAGCGAGTTCATGTGAAGCACATATACAGTTCATATACCAGGACGCCACCGATAATGATGAAAGTGCTCCTCAATGGCATCCCAGTATCAATGGAGCTAGACACGGGGGTGAGCCAGTCCCTGATGAGTATCAAACAGTTCTAAAAGTTGTGGTTGTCCAAGGCCAGGAGGCCAAAATTATTGCCGATTGACGCACAGCTACGGACTTACACAAAGCAGATCATTCCGGTGCTAGGCAGCGCCACGGTAGTCGTCACTCACAAAGATTCGGAGAACAGACTGCCACTCTGGATTGTTCTGGGGGACGGTCCTGCACTACTGGGGAGGAGTTGGCTTGCTGTCATGAACTGGAAATGAGGCGATGTCAATGCAATTTCTTCTGTGGAGCGAGTATCATGCTCACAGGTCCTGGACAAATTTGACTCGTTATTTCAACCTGGCATTGGCACTTTCATGGGGGCCAAGGTAGTGATTCACATAAACCCGGACGCCAGGCCAGTACACCACAAGGCCAGAGCGGAGCTGTACGTGATGCAGGAAAAGATAGAATGCGAATTGGACCGCCTGCTGAGGGAAGGCATCATCTCGCCAGTCGAATTCAGTGACTGGGCGGGCCCGATCGTGCCAGTGCTCAAGACGGATGGGTCGGTCAGGATATGTGCCGATTACAAGGCCACCATCAATCGGGTGTCACTCCAAGACCAGTACCCGCTACCAAGAGTGGAGGACCTCTTTGCGACGCTATCCGGTGGCAAACTTTTTTCAAAATTGGACCTGATCTCAGCTTACATGACGCAGGAGCTGGTGAGTGAGTCGAAGAAGCTGACCACCATCATGACACACAAGGGGTTGTTTGAGTATAACAGATGTCCGTTCGGGATTCGTTCGGCTGCCACGATCTTCCAGCGAAATATGGAAAGCCTCCTCAAGTCGATTCCAAGGACGGTGGTTTTTCAAGACGGCATCCCCAGCACGGGTCGCGATACTGAAAACACCTCCACAACCTGGAGGAGGTGCTACGCAAACTGAACCGGATAGGGCTGCGACTGAAAAAGGCGAAGTGCGTCTTCTTAGCTCGAGGTAGAATTCCTGGGGATAAGGGTAGCAGCAGACGGGATCAGACCTACTGCGCCCAAAACGGAAGCGATCCAGAGAGCACCCAGACCCCGTAACATGACGGAGCTGCATTCGTTCCTGGGGCTCCTGAACTATTTTGGTAACTTTCTTTCCAAATTGAGCACACTGTTAGAGCCGCTACACGTGCTCCTGTGCAAAGGTCGCGATTGGGTCTGCAGGGATAGCCAGGAAAGGGCTTTTGATAGAGCATGTAACTTGTTATGCTCCAACAATCTGTTAACGTTATATGACCCGTGTAAGAAACTAGTTTTAACGTGTGATGCGTCGTTTTATGGGGTCGGGTGTGTGTTGCAGCATGTTAATGCCAAGGGTCAGTTACAGCCGGTAGCTTATGCCTCCAGAAGTCTGTCCCAGGCAGAAAGGAGCTACGGGATGGTAGAAAAGGAAGCGCTAGCATGTGTATATGCAGTAAAAAAAATGCACCAGTACCTGTTTGGCAGGAAATTTGAGCTGGAGACAGATCACAAACCCCTAACGTTCCTTTTGGCCAACAACAAGGCCATAAATGCGAATGCATCGGCCCGCATACAGAGGTGGGCACTCACGTTAGCCGCCTATGACTACACAATTCGGCACAGACCTTGCACTGAAAACTGTGCCAGTGCACTCAGCAGGCTCCCACTAGGCACCACTGAGGGGGCAGCTGATCATGCTGCTGAGATGGTCATGGCTGTTGAAGCTTTCGAAAGCGAAGGCTCACCATTGACAGCCCGTCAAATTAAAGTCTGGACAAATAAACACCCGCTACTGTCTATAGTGTCCTGAATGGGGACTGGGCAGCCACGTACGGGGCATGCCCTGAGGAGTTTAAACCGTTTCATAGGCGCAAGGATGAACTCTCGATTCAGGCCGTTTGCCTACTGTGGGGAAACTGAGTAGTCATGCCCCAGAGGGGCAGAGAGGTGTTTATCAGAGAACTTCACAATGAGCACCCGGGAATTGTCATGATGAAGGCAATTGCCAGGTAACACGTTTGGTGGCCAGGGATAGATGAAGACCTGGAACTTTGTGTTCGCAGTGCAACACGTGTGCTCAGCTGGGCAACGCACCTAGGGAAGCCCCCCTTAGCCCCTGGTCCTGGCCCGCCAAGCCATGGTCACGCATCCATGTGGACTACGCAGGTCCTTTCATGGGAAAAATGTTTTTGGTTGTAGTAGACGCCTACTCCAAATGGATTGAGTGTGCCATTTTAAATTCAAGCACATCCTCTGCCACGGTAGAAAGTCTACGGGCAATGTTCGCCGCCCATGGTCTACCAGATGTCTTGATCAGCAACAATGGCCCTTGCTTCACAAGCACTGAATTCCAGGACTTCATGGTAGGCAATGGAATCAACCATGTCAGAACGGCACCGTTCAAGCCGGCCTCAAACGGCCAGGCGGAACGAGCAGTGAAGATAATCAAACAGGGGATGCTCAGAATCCAAGGGGGTTTCCTACAAAGCCGCTTATCAAGCCTTCTGTTGGCCAATAGATCCCGACCACACTCGCTCACAGGGGTTCCACCCACAGAGCTACTAATGAAAAGGACGCTCAAAACCAGGTTATCCCTTATACACCCTACTATGAAAGAAATTGTTGAGAGCAGGCATCAGTCACAATGTGACTACCATGACAGGAATGCGAGGACGCGATGTATTGATGTCAATGATCCTGTTTTTGTCCTTAATTACGCTGCAAGGCCCAAATGGCTTGCAGGCACTGTGATTGCCAAAGAGGGAAATAGGATTCTGGTAGTTAAACTTACCAATGGACAAATCTGCCGCAAACACGTGGATCAAACTAAAAGGAGGTTCAGCAACCCCATAGAAGAAGCAGAGGAAGAACACGATGTAGAGTTTACTCCTCCACAGGTGACCGAACACCGGAACCAAGTGGAGGAGAGCCCTGTCACTGTGGGCAGTCCGGACAGGCCTGAGGCACCGCAAACAGCAGACACTCAGGCCAGTGCCCAACAACCGGAGCCCCAACTCAGGCGCTCTACAAGGGAGCGTAAACCACCAGAGAGACTTAACCTGTGATCCCAATAAGACTTTGGGGGGAGGTGATGTCATGTATTCAACTGTCATTGTAACCTATGTATAAGCTGACCTAAGTTGTATATCTTGAGAACATTGACCACAGGGGGCGAACTTGTGGGAGACACTCCTAACCTGGACTTTCGGGAACGGGAAGCTCCACCCACCGTCTGCCTCTTGAAGTCTTGGTAATAAAGGTAACTGGTCACAGAGTGACCTTTTCTCAAGTATGGGCCTCGTGTGCATTTATACTGTATAGTAAGGACATATTAGTGATCTTATCGAAACGTATAAGATTATGAGGGGGCTTGACAAGGTGCATGCAGAGAGGGTGTTTCCATTGAGAGGGGAGACTAGAACTAGGGGGCATAATGTTAGAATAAGCGGCTGCCCATTTAAAACTGAGATGAGGAGGAATTTCTTCTCTCAGAGGGTTGTAAATCTGTGGAATTCGCTGCCTCAGAGAGCTGTGGAAGCTGGGACATTGAATAAATTGAAGACAGAGATAGACAGTTTCTTAAATGATAAGGGAATAAGGGGTTATGGGGAGCGAGCAGGGAAGTGGAGCTGAGTCCATGATCGGATCAGCCATGATCGTATTAAATGGCAGAGCAGGCTTGAGGGGCCATATGGCCTACTCCTATTTCCTATGTTTATGCTCTTATGCTGCTTTGGCGCTGGATGAAGGCATCATGGCTGCTGCCTGGATACCTGGCATCAACTGCCAGGATCCTTCGCTGGTGGTCGTACACCAGCTGCACATTGAGGGAGAGATATCTCTTTCTGTTGATGAATATTTCTGGATGGCACTGTGGTGCTCTCAGTCCGACATGTGTGCAGTCGAAGGCCCCCTGCACCCTGGAGAACTCTGCAATCCAGCCAAATCTGGCCTGGTGCTTCACCTGTTTCTCCCTGGTCATCGGGAAGGAGATATATTGGAGTCTTCTCTTGTATAGCACATTGGTGACCTGCCGGATGGAGCGATGGGTGGAGAATTGTGAGATATTGGAGATGTCTGCACTTGCAGACTGGAACGTACCCGTAGCGTAAAAGTTCAGAGCTGTCATCACTTTTGTCTCAATGCTGACAGCTGTCCTCAGCCTTGTGTGAGGCTCCAGATCTGGCCGCAGACATTGCAGAGCCTTCGTAACTCGCAGCCTTTGCACACATTGCTCGTTGCTGAGCTGTAGGAAGGAGAACGAATGCCGGTAGACCCTTGGACGGTAGGGCCTCCTTGCCAGAGGTACGTGCTGGGCCCCTCCCATGCCAGCTGGCTGAGTGCCTTCTCCCTCTTCCTGCTGATGTTGTGGAGCCTCTGCAGGCTGCTGCTGGCCAGGCTTCTCACCCACTATCTGGTGCGGGGGGGTCAGTGTACCTCACCCTCCTCCTCACACCATCTCCCTCCTGGCCAGCCTCTGGACGTTGAGGTCTGCACCCATTTTCAGGCCCTTCTACATGTTGGGCAGACAGGGCTGCTGCCTCTCTTGCCCGCTGCCTCAGGAAACCGTTGGTGATGGAGATGCCTCCTCCTGCGTGCCTCCCTGCCTCTGACAATGTGCACAAGGCATTCCCCAGCCAACACTGAGCCCATTATGGCTGCAGGCTCGACCCTCACTTGGTGGCCTCTGTGGAGCAGACAATGACGCCCACCGGCCACGACTAATGAGTGAGAGGGACAAAGGTTTGCTCACTCAGCAAAAGTTCTCAAGGCTGCTGCTGGGTTTTCAAAGTTCCACAAAAATCCACGAACATCTTGCTCAACAAAAACCCAATCGCAACACACCAGCTGGCGGTCTCCAACAGTGCACTGACCCAAAAAGCTGGCAGGGACACTGTCACTAACCAGCCAGCCTTTTTTATCCTGAAAATTGGTTCAGGGGTGGAGCGGCAGCGGTGCGTACTTTGATTGCGTCATCACTGCCGCAAGCCACATACCGCCACGGAAGTCAGCCGGTCAGGGCGGAAATGAACAACGCCGCAAAAACTTCCACGGTAAATTTCGGTCAGTTGACGGTAAAGCGGTGGCCATTGGATTCCGCCGCATGGCCGCCGCAAACTGGAGTTAACGGGCCTTAGCGGGACCCTGTATTTCAGCCCCTTAATCTTTCAGAAAGAAAACCCAGCTAATGCTGAGATATTGTGAAGCAGTGTCAGCTGTGTCTCAGTGGGTAGCACACTCGCCTCTGAGTCAGAAGGTTGAGTTCAAGTTTCACTCCAGGGACTTGAGCACATAAATCTAGGCTGACACTCCAGTGCAGTGCTGAGGGAGTGCTGCGCTGTCAGAGGTGCCGTCTTTCAGATGAGACGTTAAACCAAGGCCTTGTCTGCCCTCTGGACGTAAAAGATTCCATGGCACTATTCCGAAGAAGAGCAGGGGAGTTATCCCCGGTGTCCTGGCCAATATTTATCCCTCAATCAACATAACAAAAACAGATTATCTGGTCATTATCACATTGCTGTTTGTGGGAACTTGCTGTGCGCAAATTGGCTGCCATGATTCCCACATTAGAACTGTGACTACACTACAAAAGTACTTCATTGGCTGTAAAGTGCTTTGAGACATCCGGTGGTCGTGAAAGGCGCTATATAAATGCAAATCTTTCTTTTAATACTAAGTTAATTTTGTGCTTATGATGCTTTACATTATGACTTGGAATTTCCATGGAGAAGTTTTCATCTCCGCCATCGTAACTTCTCCAGACGTTTGGCAGAAACGCCCCTTGTCAATAAGGTGAAGCTATGGCAGCAGAGAGAGAGCAGCTCCGAGGAAATGCCGAGCCTATGTTGATTAGTACTAAGAGTCAACTCACCTTTACTGTAACGTTACTGAACTTAACCTTGTGATAGTGTTGATCACATCATTGCATTAAATAAAGTAGTGTTAGTAATGAACTTCTGGATCCACCTTGGTCATTGATGTCTCTGGCAATGAAGAGTTAAGTTGCGTTTTGCTCATTATTATACTGTGTGCTGGCTTGCTCGATAATTGTTATTCCGGACTGACTAATTGGACTGGATTATGTAGGGCTGACTGGAATAAACTAATTTAGGCATAAAATGGGGAAAACTCTCGGCATAAAAGGATCCCATTCTAATTCTCAGACAGGTGAAAACAGAAAAAAATTATCCAACACCTTTTCACTAATGACGGCAGCATATTGGGATTATTCAAATTTCTCAACACACATTGAGGGCATTGTGTAGGATTTAATGTCCGTCCACCCTACAGGGATTGTAGGGTCTTTCTAGATGGATTAGTTAAATCAGGCTGAATGGTCTTCGTCATTGGTCATCTTGTGACTTGTGAAAAATGTTTCTTACAAATGATCGCTCATTATCCAATGATTTTTAGTGCTGTAATCAAACGGTATAATAAATCCATCTTTATTCCAACAGAAGAATATTTATTTAGGTTTACACATTAACCCACACCTTCAAAGTGAGTTTTGCCATTAATTCCAGCTTCATAACTATTAAGTTGTAGTGGAATTGGACTTTTTTTTTCATTGAGAAACTGGGTGAGGGATACATGCCCATAGTCCAAGGCACTACCAAGTTTCACACAATAGGGGGCCGATAACGTAGTCCTGACATTGCTCTGGGGAGAGAAGCTAACCTTACCCATTAATGCAAGGTCAGCTAACTTAAATATTTAATAATGCTCCCAACCCTTAGCCCATGGTGCACGGCAAATGCTCAAAGCTCAGAGGTGGGAGTTCATGTGTCAGCAGCTCTTAAATGGCCTTAAAACAGTGCTTCAACAGGGATGTCAAAAAGGTTGGGGCAAAATAGCCCCATTCAGGAATCAGGCACTGGAGGTCCTGCTGCAGGAAGTCCTGTACCAAACATTGGCTTTCTTTGGAAAGGAGCATGACCCTGTATTAAAGAGCACTGCAGAGCAACATGGGTGGAGGTAACGGTGCCTATAAGTATAGTCTCACCTGTGGGAGCAGCTGAGGAAGACATTTCAACAACTCACATTTGAACAACTCCTCCTTTGACTCCACTCACTTCCTCCAAATAAAAGCTGTTGCTATGGGAACCCATATGGGTCCTAGCTATGCCTGCTTTTTTGTGGGATATGTGGAACATTCTTTGTTCCAGTCCTACTCGGGTCCCCTCCCTCACCTCTTTTTCCAGTACACTAATGACTGTATCGGTGCCGTTTCCTGCTCTCGCCCTGAACTGGAAAATGTCATCACTTTGCTTCCAATTTCCACCCTTCCCTCACCTACACATCTCCACCTCTTCCCTTTCCTTCCTCAACTTCTTTATTTCCAGTTCTGGGGATAGGCAATCGACAGAGGGAGAGCGAGGCCCATAAAAGGACCCCAGTCGGGAGAGCAGCTCAACAGAGGGAGAGCGAGGCCCGTAAAAGGACCCCAGTCGGGAGAGCAGCACAACAGCGGGAGAGCAGGTTCAGGTTCAAAAGGCAAAAAAGTGGTAGAAAGAAATCGAGTGTGACATCACAGCCAAGTGGGTAAATGATTGGCTGGTCGATTGGTGTGTAGTTTTTCTTTTTTCTTTATCTTTTTCTTTTCTTATCAGTAAGAAACCTTTAGTGTTACCAATTAGGTTAATTTAAGGGTTAAGTCATGGCAGGAGAACCGAGACTCATGTCATGCTCCTTCTGTGCTATGTGGGAAATCAGGGACACTTCCAGTGTCCCTGACAACGACATGTGCAGGAAGTGTATCCAGCTGCAGCCCCTGACAGACCGCATTGCGGCACTGGAGCTGCGGATGGATTCACGGTGGAGCATCCACGATGCTGAGGTAAAGGTTACACAGCCAGATTGGAATGGGTGACCATCAGGCAAAGCAGTGGAAGGAAGGTAGTGCAGGGGTCTCCTGCGGTCATCTCCCTCCAAAACAGATACACCACCTTAGGTACTGTTGAGGGAGATGGCTCATCAGGGGAAGGCAGCAGCAGCCAAATCCATGGCACTAGGGGTGGCTCTGCTGCACAGGAGGGCAGGAAAAAAAAGTGGGAGAGCTATAGTGATAGGGGATTGTATTGTAAGGGGAATAGATAGGCGTTTCTGCGGCCGCAAATTATACTCCAGGATGGTATATTGCCTCCCTGGTGCAAGGGTCAAGGATGTCTTGGAGTGGCTGCAGCACATTCTGGAGGGGGAGGGTGAACAGCCAGCTGTTGTGGTACATATAGGTACCAAAGATATAGGTAAAAAACGGGATGAGGTCCTACAAGCTGAATTTAGGGAGCCAGGAGTTAAATTAAAAAGCAGGACTTCAAAGGTAGTAATCTCAGGATTTTTACCAGTGCCACGTGCTAGTCAGAGTAGGAATTGCAGGATAGCTCCGATGAATATGTGGCTTGAGGAATGGTGCAAGGGGGAGGGATTCAAATTCTTGGAACCGATTCTGGGAGAGGTGGGACCAGTACAAACCGGACGGTCTGCACCTGGGCAGGACTGGAACCAATGTCCTAGGTGTGAGTGTTTGCTAGTGCTGTTGGGGAGGGTTTAAACTAAAGTGGCAGAGGGATGGGAATCTATGCAGGGAGGCAGAGGGAAGCAAAAAGAGGGCAGAAACAAAAGGTAGGAAGGAGAAAAACAAGAGTGGAGGGCATAGAAATCAAGGGCAAAAATCAAAAAGGGCCACATTACAACATAATTCTAAAAGGACAAAGAGTGTTAAAAAAACAAGCCTGAAGGCTCTGAGTCCCAATGCGAGGAGCATTCGTAATAAGGTGGATGAATTGACTGGGAGATAGCTGTTAACGAATATGATGTAATTGGGATTACAGAGACATGGCTCCAGGGTAACCAAGGCTGGAAACTCAACATCCAGGGATATTCAATATTCAGGAAGGACAGACAGGAAGGAAAAGGAGGTGGGTAGCGTTACTGGTTAAAGAGAAGATTCATGCAATAGTAAGGAAGGACATTAGCGTGGATGATGTGGAATCTATATGGGTAGAGCTGCGAAACACCAAAGGGCAGAAAACGTTAGTGGGAGTTGTGTACAGACCACCAAACAGTAGTAGGGAGGTTGGGGATAGCATCAAACAGGAAATTAGGGATGCGTGCAATAAGGGTTTGGCAGTTATCATGGGTGACTTTAATCTACATATTGATTGGGCTAACCAAACTGGTATCAGTACTGTGGAGGAGGATTTCCTGGAGTATATAAGGGATGGTTTTCTAGACCAATATGTCGAGGAACTAACTAGAGAGCAGGCCATCCTAGACTGGGTCTTGTATAACGAGAGAGGATTAATTAGCAATCTGGTCGTGCGGGACCTCTTGGGGAAGAGTGACCATAATATGGTAGAATTCTTCATTAAGATGGAGAGTGACACAGTTAATTCAGAGACTAGGGTCCTGAACTTAAAGAAAGGAAACTTTGAATTGGCTAGGATAGCCTGGAGAATGATACTTAAAGGGTTGATGGTGGATAGGCAATGGCAGACATTTAAATATCACATGGATGAACTACAACAATTGTACATCCCTGTGTGGTGTAAGAATAAAAAAGGGAAGGTGGCTCAACCGTGGCTAACAAGGGAAATTAGAGAAAGTGTTAAATCCAAGGAAGAGGCATATAAATTGGCCAGATAAAGCAGCAAACTTGAGGACTGGGAGAAATTTAGAATTCAACAGAGGAGGACAAAGGATTTAATTAGGAGGGGGAAAATTGAGTATGAGAGTAAGCTTGCAGAGAACATAAAAACTGACTGCAAAAGCTTCTATAGCTATGTGAAGAGAAAAAGATTAGTGAAGACTAATGTAGGTCCCTTGCAGTCAGAATCAGGTGAATTCATAATGGGGAACAAGGAAATGGCAGACCAATTGAACAAATACTTTGGTTCTGTTTTCACTAAGGAAGACACGAATAATGCCCCAAAATACTAGGGGACCGAGGGTCTAGTGAGAAGGGGGAACTGAGGGAAATCTTTATTAGTCAAGAAATGGTGTTAGGGAAATTGAAGGGTCTGAAGGCCGATAAATCCCCATGGCCTGATAGTCTGCATCCCAGAGTACTTAAGGAAGTGGCCCTAGAAATAGTAGATGCATTGGTGGCCTGTTTCCAACATTCCATGGACTCTGGTTCAGTTCCTATGGATTGAAGGGTAGCTAATGTAACATCACTTTTTAAAAAAGGAGGGAGAGAGAAAACAGGGAATTATAGACCAGTTAGCCTGACATCGGTGGTGGGGAAAATGCTGGAATCAATTATTAAAGATGTAATAGCAGCACATTTGGAAAGCAGTGACAGGATCGGTTCAAGTCAGCATGGATTTATGAAAGGGAAATCATGCTTGACAAATCTTCTGGAGTTTTTTGAGGATGTAACGAGTAGAGTGGATAAGGGAGAACCAGTGGATGTGGTGTATTTGGACTTTCAAAAGGCTTTTGACAAGGTCCCACACAAAAGATTAGTGTGCAAAATTAAGGCACATGGTATTGGGGTAATGTATTGACGTGGATAGAGATCTGGTTGGCAGACAGGAAGCAAAGAATGGGAATAAACGGATCCTTTTCAGAATGGCAGGCAGTGACTAGTGGGGTGCCGCAGGGTTCAGTGCTGGGACAACAGCTATTTACCAATATACATTAATGATTTAGACAAAGGAATTGAATGTAATATCTCCAAATTTGCAGATGACACTAAGCTGGGTGGCGGTGTGAGCTGTGAGGAGGATGCTAAGAGGCTGCAGGGGGACTTGGACAGGTTAGGTGTATGGGCAAATGCATGACAGATGCAGTATAAGGTGGATAAATGTGAGGTTATCCACATTGGTGGCAAAAACAGGAAGGCAGATTATTATCTGAATGGTGACAGATTAGTAAATGGGGAGGTGCAACAAGATCTTGGTGTCACGGTTCATCAGCCATTGAAAGTAGGCATGCAGGTACAGCAGGCAATAAAGAAAGCAAATGGCATGCTGGCCTTCATAGTGAGGGGATTTGAGTATAGAAACATAGAAACATAGAAAATAAGTGCAGGAGTTGGTCATTCGGCCCTTCGGGCCTGCACCGCCATTCAATAAGATCATGCTTGATCATTCCCTCAGTACCCCTTTCCTGCTTTCTCTCCATACCCCTTGATCCCCTTAGCCATAAGGGCCATATCTAACTCCCTTTTGAATATATCCAATGAACTGACATCAACAACTCTCTGCGGCAGGGAATTCCACAGGTTAACAACTCTCTGAGTGAAGAAGTTTCTCCTCATCTCAGTCCTAAATGGCCTACCCCTTATCCTAAGACTATGTCCCCTGGTTCTGGACTTCCCCAACATCGCGAACATTCTTCCCGCATCTAACCTGTCCAGTCCCGTCACAATCTTATACGTTTCTATGAGATCCCCTCTCATCCTTCCAAACTCCAGTGAATAAAGGCCCAGTTGATCCAGTCTCTCCTCATACGACAGTCCAGCCATACCTGGTATTAGTCTGGTGAACCTTCGCTGCACTCCCTCAATAGCAAGAACATCATTCCTCAGATTAGGAGACCAAAACTGAACACAATATTCCAGGTGAGGCCTCACTAATGCCCTGTACAACTGCAATTAGACCTCCCTGCCCCTATACTCAAATACCCTACCAAGAAGGCCAACATACCATTTGCCTTCTTCACCGCCTGCTGTACCTGCATGCCAACCTTCAATGACTGATGCACCATGACACCCAGGTCTCGTTGCACCTCCCCTTTTCCTAATCTGCCGCCATTCAGATAATATTCTGCCTTCGTGTTTTTGCCACCAAAGTGGATAACCTCACATTTATCCAGATTATACTGCATCTGCCATGCATTTGCCCACTCACCTAACCTGTCCAAGTCACCCTGCAGCCTCTTAGCGTCTCCCTCACAGCTCACACCGCCACCCAGTTTAGTGTCATCTGTAAACTTGGAGATATTACACTCAATTCCTTCATCTAAATCGTTAATGTATATTGTAAAGAGCTGGGGTCCCAGCACTGAGCCCTGCGGCACTCCACTAGTCACTGCCTGCCATTCTGAAAAGGACCCATTGATCCCGACTTTCTGCTTCCTGTCTGCCAACCAGTTCTCTATCCACGTCAGTACATTACCCCCAATACCATGTACTTTGATTTTGCACACCAATCTCTTGTGCGGGACCTTGTCAAAAGCCTTTTGAAAGTCCAAATACACCACATTCCCTGGTTCTCCCTTGTCCACTCTGCTAGTTACATCCTCAAAAAATTCCAGAAGATTCATCAAGCATGATTTCCCTTTCATAAATCCATGCTGAATTGGACTGATCCTATTACTGCTTTCCAAATGCGCTGCTATTTCATCCTTAATGATTGATTCCAACATTTTCCCCACTACTGATGTCAGGCTAACCGGTCTATAATTCACCGTTTTCTCTCTCCCTCCTTTTTTAAAAAGTGCTGTTAGATTAGCTACCCTCCAGTCCACAGAAACTGATCCAGAGTCGATAGACTGTTGGAAAATGACCACCAATGCATCCACTATATCTAGGGCCACTTCCTTAAGTACTCTGGGATGCAGACTATCCGGCCCCGGGGGGATTTATCGGCCTTCAATCCCATCAATTTCCCTAACACAATTTCCCGCCTAATAAGGATATCCTTCAGTTCCTCCTTCTCACTAGACCCACTGTCCCCTAATACATTCGGTAGGTTATTTGTGTCTTCCTTCGTGAAGATAGAACCAAAGTATTTGTTCAATTGGTCTGCTATTTCATTGTTCCCCATTATAAATTCACCTGAATCCGACTGCAAGGGACCTACATTTGTCTTCACTAATATTTTTCCCTTCACATATTTATAGAAGCTTTTGCCGTCAGTTTTTATGTTTCCTGCAAGCTTCTTCTCGTACTCTATTTCCCCCCCTCTTAATTAAACCCTTAGTCCTCCTCTGTTAAATTCTAAATTACTCCCAGTCCTCAGGTTTGTTACTTTTTCTAGCCAATTTATATGCCTCTTCCTTGCTTTTAACACTATCCTTAATTTCCCTTGTTAGCCACGGTTGAGCCACCTTCCCCATTTTATTTTTACTCCAGACAGGGATGTACAATTACTGAAGTTCATCCATGTGTTCTTTAAATGTTTGCCATTGCCTATCCACTGTCAACCCTTTAAGTATCCTTTGCCAGTCGATTCTAGCCAATTCACGCCTCATACCGTCAAAGTTACCTTTCCTTCAGTTCAGGACCCTAGTTCATTGTGTCACTCTCCATTTTAATAAAGAATTCTACCATATTATGGTCACTCTTCCCCAAGGGGCCTCACACAACAAGATTGCTAGTTAGTCTTTTCTCATTACACATCACCCAGTCTAGGATGGCCAGCTCTCTAGTTGGTTCCTCATAGGAGCAGGGAAGTCTTACTGCAGTTGTACAGGGCCTTGGTGAGACCACACCTTGAGTATTGTGTTCAATTTTGGTCTCCCAATCTGAAGAAGCATGTGCTTGCTATTGAGGGAGTGCAGCAAAGGTTCACCAGACTGATTCCCGGGATGACAGGACCGACATATGAGGAAAGACTGGATCGGCTAGGCTTATACTCACTGGAATTTAGAAGAATGAGAGGGGATCTCATAGAAACTTATAAAATTCTGACTGGACTGGACAGATTAGATGCAGGAAGAATGCTGGGAAAGTCCAGAACCAGGGGTCACAGTTTAAAGATAAGGGGTAAGCCATATAGGATCGAGATGAGGAGAAACTTTTTCACCAGAGAGTTGTGAATCTGTGGAATTCTCTGCCACAGAAAGTTGTTGAGTCCAGTTTGTTGGACATATTCAAAAGGGAGTTAGATGTGGCCCTTACGGCTAAAGGGATCAGGGGCTATGGAGAGAAGGCAGGGGTGGGGTACTGAGGTTGCATCATCAGCCATGATCATATTGAATGGCAGTGCAGGCTCGAAGGGCCAAATGGCTTGCTCCTGCACCTATTTTCTATGTTTCTATGTTTCTATGACTAATATCCACTATAAGCCCACTGACTCCCACAACTACCTAGACTACACTTCCTCACACCCCGCTTCCTGTAAGGACTCTATTCCATTCTCCCAGTTTCTCCAACTCTGTCACATCTGTTGTGATGATGCCACCTTCCCTACCACTGCTTCCAATATGTTTTCCCTATTCCTCAACTGAGGATTCCCCTCCGCCCTGGTTGACAGGGCCCTCGACCATGCCCGTCCCATTTCCCGCACCTCTGCTCTCACCCACTTCCCCTCCCTCCCAGAACCATGATAGGGTTCCCCTTGTCCTCACCTTCTACCCCACCAGCCCCCACATTTAATGGACCATCCTCCATCATTCTGCCACCTACAACGTGATGCCCCCACCAATCACATCTTCCCCTCCCCTCCACTTTCAGCATTCCGAAGGGACCGCTCCCTCCGCGACACCCTGGTCCACTCCTCAATCACTCCCAGCACCCCCTCCCCTTCCCATGGCGCTTCCTCGTGCAAGCGCAGGAGATGCAACATCTGCCCTTTTACCACCTCTCTTCCTGCTTACCAGGGTCTCAAACACTACTTCAGCAAATTACTTGTACTTCTTTCAATTTAGTATACTGTATTCACTGCTCACGATGCAGTCTCCGCTACATTGGGGAGCGCAAACACAGATCGGTGATCAATTTGCGGAACACCTCTGTTCAGTCCACAAGCGTGACCCCGAGCTTCCGGTCGCCTGTCATTTTAATTCTCTCGACCACTCCCACTCTGACCTCTCTGTCCTTGGCTTCTTACACAGTTCCAATGAAGCTCAACGTCAGCTCGAGCAACCTAATAGAAGCCTTTAAAATTATGAAGGGGTTTAATAAGGTAGACGTAGAGAATATGTTTCCACTTGTGGGGGAGACCACAACTAGGTGTCATAAATATAAGATAATCACTAATAAATTCAATAAGGAATTCAGGGGAAACTTCTTTACCCAAAGAGTGGTAAGAATGTTGAACCTGCTACCGCAAAGATATATCGCCTTTCCTTCAAGGTCAAAATCCTGGAACTCCCTACCTAACAGCACTGTGGGAGCACCTTCACGACACGGACTGCACTAGTGAAAGAAGATGGCGCACCACCACCTTACCAAGGGCAATGGGGGATGGGCAATAAAGGCCAGCCTTGCCAGCGATGCCCACATCCCAAGAATGAATTTTAAAATAAATTAAAACTGGTGCATGGCAATCCAAAGTGATATAATTTGGTTGGATATACACCAATCAGACCAGGGTCCAGAAAGCTGCAATCCATTGCCTGACAAGAGAGGGAATGTGAAAGACAAAGAGTAATTGAAATAAGATGTAAGTTGGGGATCAGAGAGACAGTTGGACCACAGTGGGCCAGTGATCTCCCGGTTTATTACTCACACTAACTTGTGAAAGTCAGTCCAAATCCTTCAAACCTACTCAACCTCGTCATTAATCCTAAGGGAGAATCCCTCTACGGCCACAACATCTGTTATGTCTCTGAACCATTCAGGACGTTTTGTTATTTTGTGGCTTTTTCAACTAGATAAGTTACAAGACATTCTGTAATTAAATACAGTTTTTAGAATTAAGAGATAAAAAGAAAAATTGTGAATGCTGCAAATCTGAACTAAAAACAAAAAATGCAGGCCCGTCAACATTTGAACAGAGCAAAGACAGGTTAACGACCAACCTGTTCTGGTCCTCTGTACCCAGAATTCTTGGGGCTGAAAATTCAGTACCGTCAATTTTGAGGCATTAATCCTGTCTGGCGGTAACTGTAGCGGCGTCAAAAAGTTTGTGCCGCCTACCATGAAATTAGATTTATTGGCACCAAGAGGGAAAGGGAGCGCTAAATCAATCGTTCCACACTTCTCCTTTGGTGGTAGAACCAAAAATCTCGGCGATAAATCAGAGGAAGCAATGTGCATGCTCCAAAGGCCGCTATCCATCCTGTGGACAGCCGATTCTTAAAGGCGTGGTAAGATAAGTATACGCATGCGCAGTTTCAACTTCTCCCTCTGATCAGAGCGGGAAAATGGAGGAGCAAGAAGGTCGCCAGCATGCCCACCGCTTCTCGCCTGTGGCCGTCAACGCCTTAATCGAGGCTGTGGAGAGGCGGTGGAATGTGCTGCAACCTTCCATTGGAAGGAGGCCCGGTCCTAGAGTCTTCAGGAGGCTGTGGAAGGAGGTGGCCCAGCACATCTCCGCCAGGAATACGATGGCCAGAGCTATCATATAGTGTCGCAAGAAGTTCAATGACCTCACCAGGATCGTGAGGGTGAGTACCCTTTCTAGTAACGTTGCAATGCCATAATGTGTACCTCACTGTCTCACACAATGTCAAGTCTTTGCAGTACCTGCTACTTCTCTATGTGTACCATAAAAGATCAGCCTCAGTTCAGCAGCCATGCCCTGCCCATTCAAGCATCACTCACCTTCTTGTTCCCTACTCAGCCTCACCCCCTCCTCACACTACCGTTTCACTCTTGATATAAAGCCACAAAATAACAATACTTCAGCCTCATCCTTAATCTTAGGTGGTTGTCACCAAATCCCACCGTTCACACATCCACTCTGTGCAAGCATGCACATTCAGATGGAGATCTGCACACATCCAGAAAATAGCAGCTATTCAACTATGGAAGGCGCATGTGGCACACGATGAGCTGCATACTCACACCTTCTTGTGTTTCTTATTGCAGTCGAAACTGGCTCACAACAGGCGAGAGCAGCAGCGCACCGGAGGAGGGGAGCCGGATATACAAAACCTCAGTGAGGTGGGGGAGCGAGTGTCCGCCCTCATGGGCACACCAGTTGGCATGGTAACGGTTGGCAAAGCCAAGCCCCCTGCGGGCAGTGGCGGTATGTTAATGCCCTTTGCGATTCATATGAGACCTTTTACCCTTGAAACCACATACCTTTCCCCTTTTACGTATTAATTACCAATGCCACCTCCTTCTTCCCTTCCTGCCCCCTCCCCTGCTGCTAACCACTGTTCTGTTGCTTTGCGCTTACAGCTGAGGAGCCAGAAGCACAGCAGCCTGCCCGTGAGCCCTCCACATCATGGGGGAGACGAGGAGGAAGGGGACAAAAGTGTTGCGACAGAGCGGGACCCTCCATTAGCTGCATTGAGCGTGGACACCACATCTGTGGAAGACATGCCATTCTTGGGATTTGGAGACCCTGAGGCTCCTGGCCCCAGTGGCCTGCAGCAACGCACAATGTGAGGGGAAGCTCGGGGGTCAGCTCCCAGAGGATGTGTCGGCCCATGAGTCTTGCTCAGAGACACTTAGATGTGGACCTGGACTTGGAGACTATATCGAGAGAGTTCATGGTAATGCACCGCGAGCTTATGGGTGCATTGGAGAAGATCCCGCAGAACATGGATGCACTTGCTCTGAAGTTGGGGAAGGCGGCCTCAAACTTTGCCCGTGTCTCTCAGCAGCACAGCGAGCCCATCCTTGCCCGGCTACAGAGGGTGATGGACTCAACCAGCGACAGTGGAGACCCAGAGCTGGTGGTGTGTGCCATGTTGAACATGGCAGCAGCTATCACATCACAGGCCGAAGCCACGCAAGGCCTCCGTAAAGTGATGCAGTCACTGCTTGCTGCCATCAACTCTCAGACTGCTGCATTTCAGACTCAGTCTGCCCTGCCCGACTCTTCCCTTCCCTGCCTCGACTTCTCTGTCTCCATTTCTGGGGATAGACTATTGAAAAACATTTACTATAAGCCCACTGACTCCCACAGCTACCTGGATTACACTTCCTTCCACCCCACATCCTGTAACGACTCCATTCCATTCTCCTAATTTTTCCATCTCCATCACATCTGCTCTGACGATGTCACCTTCCACACTAGTGCCTCTGACGTGTCTTCCTTTTTCCTCAACCGAGGATTCCCCTACACCGTGGTTAACATGGCCCTCAACAATGTCTGTTCTATTTCCCGCACCTCTACTCTCACCCCTTCCCCTCCCTCTCAGAACCCACAACAGGATTCCCCTTGTCCTCACCGTTCACCCCACCAGCCTTCACGTTCAATGGATCATCTTCCACCATTTCCGCTGCCTCCAACGTGATCCCAGCACCACTCACATCTTTCCTCCCCTCCCCTCTTAGCATTCCAAAGGGACCGCTCCCTCCGCAACACCCTGGTCCATTCCGCAGTCACCCCCAGCATCCCTCCCCTTCCCATGGCACCTGCCCTTTTATCTCCTCCCTTCCCACTGCCCAGGGCCCCAAATACTCCTTCCAGGTGAAACAGTGATTTGCTTGTGCTTCTTTCAATTTAGTAAACTATATTCACTGCTCACGATGTGGTCTCCTATACATTGGGAAGATCAAATGCAGATTGGTGACCGCTTTGCGGAACACCTCCTGTTCAGTCCATAAGTATGACCCTGAGCTTCCGGTCACTTGTCACTTGAATTCCTCGCTCCACTCCCACTTTGACCTCTCTGTTCTCGGCCTCTTACACTGTTCCAATAAAGTTCAACACAAGCTTGAGAAACAGCAGCTCATTTAGACACGTTACAGCTTTCTAGACTCAACATCGAGTTCAACAATTTCAGACCGTAACCTCTGCCCATATTTTGCTCTCTTCCTCCTTTTTTTTATAACCCCCCCCTCCCCCGCAGCCCCCCGCAGCCCTCCATTGCCCCGATCTTATGTATTTTTTCTCGCTCTCTGTTTCCCATGGCAACTGGTAATTATTCCGCCATTCACACCCGATCTAGACTAATCTTTTTCTACCTTGTCCCATTACCATCTCAAGTTGGCCCATCATCCCTTTTGTCTCAAATCGCTCCTGCCTTCCACCCTATCACAGACCTTCCCTTTCGTTCTTTCCTCCCCTCAGATTGCCCCCACAGATTGCTCCGGATGCTGAGGCTCCACCCCGGGGGAGTGGCAGTGGGTGTTGAAAATGGAAGGCGCTGTCCTTGCTCAAGACGTCAGCGTTCCGGCTCCCACCATTGCCACTCCGCCATTGCACCTGCCGCAGTCTGCACACCAGCCATCCGAGACTGTTGCTGCCGATGCTGGGCTGGTGCTGTCCGCAGCCGGGCCTTCCAGGCCCAGAGCTGGTCCAGGGCATCTGTACTGTCTCCCTTACAGACACAGCAGCCTTCAAGTTGCTTTGTGGCAGGAACTAAGCCCACATTAAGGAGGAGCAGTAGCCGTGGGAGGGAGGTTAAGGCAAGGGGTGGGAAATCGCAGAGCAAGTCTCAATAAAGTCTTTGGCCACCATGGGCAGATGTCCTCATCCTGTAAAGATCATTGTAAAAATCTTGTTGCTGTTGTTTGACACTTGCTATTGGTGTGTGGGTCTGGGCCTAATATGACACATGGAACTGGTGTGGAACTACAAATGGCAGGGGCGTTTGTACACATATTGCTGAAGTTGATTGTGTGTTATGCTGTTTCAAGGGGCATTTATTACATTTTTGATTAGTTGCTGTTGAGGGGTGTTGTGCTGTTTGAGGCGAGACTTTTGACAGAGTTATTAAAATGTTAATTTGACCGGTTGCATTCCCATCTTGTGTATTAATGTGGAATTTGAGAGAGATGTGCCATTATCATAGCACATAGCGTGGTCAACATTAGCTGCATCCCTCAGCTTCCTCCATTCAAGAGAAGTGATGTAGTATGAGCCGCTGATGTGTGGCCCTTGCTCCGACAGCATCGCCACGGTGCCTCCTTCATGGCTGTTGCTCCTCCTCCTGGTCTGGCTGGCCATTCATTGAAACATAGAAACATAGAAAATAGGTGCAGGAGTAGGCCATTCGGCCCTTCGAGCCTGCACCACCATTCAATAAGATCATGGCTGATCATGCAACTTCAGTACCCATTCCTGCCTTCTCTCCATACCCCTTGATCCCTTTAGCCATAAGGGCCACATCTAACTCCCATTTGAATATATCTAACAAACTGGACTCAACAACTTTCTGTGGTAGAGAATTCCACGGGTTCACAATTCTCTGAGTGAAGAAGTTTCTCCTCATCTCAGTCCTAAATGGCTTACCCCTTATCCTTAGACTGTGAACCCTGGTTCTGGACTCCCCCAACATCGGGAACATTCTTCCTGCATCTAACCTGTCCAACCCCATCAGAATTTTATATGTTTCTATGAGATCCCCTCTCATTCTTCTAAATTCCAGTGAGTATAAGCCTAGTCGATCCAGTCTTTCTTCGTATGTCAGTCCTGTCATCCCGGGAATCAGTCTGGTGAACCTTTGCTGCACTCCCTCAATAGCAAGAATGTCCTTCCTCAGATTAGGAGACCAAAATTGTACACAATATTCAAGGTGTGGCCTCACCAAGCCCTGTACAACTGCAGTAAGACCTCCCTGCTCCTATACACAAATCCTCTCGCTATGAAGGCCAACGTGCCATTTGCCTTCGGGGCCTTGACAGTCTCCTCTTCCTCTTCCTCCTCCTCCTGAAGTGGTGCTTCAATCCCCACTGGCAATGCCTGGGCCCTCATTATGGCCAAGTTGTGCAGCATGCAGAAAACCACAATGAGTAGTGATGTTGAAGGGAGTATTAAATACTGCCTCCAGAGCGGTCCAGGCATCGGAAACCCTGCTTCAGCACTCCTATTGTCTGCTCAATGATGTTGCGGGTGGTCGTATGGCCGTCATTGTAACGATGCTCCGCATGTGTGGTGGGGTTGAGGAGGGGGTCATTAGTCAGGTTGTGAGACCATAGCCTTTGTCGCTGAGCAGCCAGCCGCACCCTTCCCCTGGTGGCTCAAACCTTCGTGGCACATTGCTCTCACGCAGGATGACTGCATCCTGTGCGCTGCCAAGATAGCGGGGATTCACTGCGAGGATGCGCTGCATGTGGTCGCACAGCCACTGCACATTCAGGGAGTGGTATCCCTTTCGGTTTCAGAATACCTCGGCATTCTGGAATGGGGCTCACAAAGCTACTTGTGTGTAGTCAATGGCTCCTTGAACCATCGGGAAACCCGCTATCCTGGCAAACCCACGTGCCCGCTCATTCTGTATATCCCTGCTCATTAGGAACATTATGAAGTCCATTCTCCATCTGTACAGAGCCTGTGTCACATCACGGATGCAGCGATGTGCAGAAAATTGAGACGCTGCATATGTCCTCCGATGCAGCCTGGAAGGAGCCAGAGGCATAGAAGGTCAGCACCACTGTGACCTTCAGTACGATGGGCAGCGCAGTCCTGGATCCGATCTGAGGCTGCAGATCTGCCTGCAGGAGATGGCATATCTCTTTAACTACCTCCTATCGGAAGCACAGCCTTCTGACACACTGCTCCTCCGACAGGTCGAGGTATAAGCGTTGCTCCCGGTAAACCTGTGTGGGGTAAGGCCTCTAGTCCCAGAGTATCCACATTTGTGGGTCGAGATGGCCAACAGCCCTTCTATCTTGACGCCGCCTAACAAGAGCATGTAGAAGGCGATACTGGCGAGTTAGTAATCCACCCATTAAATTGTCAAACTCAAGTTGCTAGGAACCTATAAGGCCAGATAAATCTGCCGTTGCAAAGTAAGAGGTTCATGCACCATGCTGTGTCGAGACATTGCACTCACTGTGATCTCCCATAGATCCGCTTGCGCCTCCCTTTAAATAGCCTGCAGGTACTGTCTACGGACGGGGGGACCGCCTGGTTTCTCCAACGTGATTAGGGGCGGATGCTAAATGAGGCGGACATACCTAATATTGCGAGCGGGGTGCTAGCGGGTCGGTGATCCAACGTTATGATCTGACTGAAATTACACAGCGAGGTGGTAGTGTTTAGCGCCGCCGGTAAACCTCAACCAAATTTCCCGTCAGGACGCTACAGGCTGCGTGGCCGGGCGGTAAGCCATTCGAGACGCATTAACACCCCCTCCAGAAATTTCTCCCCCTTAATGTTTCACATCTCTCTTACCAACAAACAGATCGCAGCCGTTTTAGCCCTGGAACTGATCTGCCCCGTGTGTATATTCAACCAAATGACATCACTCTGGGTTACCATGCACCATATGTTCAGTGTGTCATTTGTGGCATTTCTGGGATTGATGACAGCGAGTCCAACCTATGTGCTGGAGATTACTCCCTCAATTCATGGTTTATAAATCAGAACTGTCAAAGGGGCCACCTCCCCCCCACCAGAAGCATTAACTAACCTCTTTTTCTCTTTTCAGATGTTGATAGGTCTGGTGTGTATTCCCAGCAGTTTCTGGTTTTACAGTTAAAGCATTCCACTGAGATAATCAGAGGGTTAATGATATGGGAGAAACAGCACATTATGGTGCTTAGAAAGGTTGAGTCTCTTATAATGTAGTCAACATATGTCACTTAATAACCTCTCTTGTTTCTGAGGATCAGGAGGGATCAGTGGTATCATTCATTTATTAACAATAATCGAGAGATAGCTGAGCCTCAGCTTTTCACTGACGGTTGTAGTGCTGGAGATGATCATTTACAACAGCCAGGAGTTTGCCCTCTAGGATACTGGATAACAAGCAGGATTGGGAATCGTGGCCGATTTTAGCCATTCCCTATCTCGAATCACTGAAGCTCCAATTGCTCTCCTGGCTGAGGTCAGCTGCATCAGCAGATCAGATCTGGTATTTTCCTGATCTGTATGGCTGAGAACTTCACCACATGGTATCAACAGAATCATTAAAAAATATATATTGAACTTTAAAAAAAGAGACAGAGTAATAGTGCTAGATGTCGAAGTGTTGTCTCCAATCATGCCTCCCTCATTCTCTGAGACTGAACATGATGAAAGCAGTAAATAAAGGCTGTATGCAAATTACAAATGATGTATGTGCACACACAACCACATTAAACAATTTTTACTGTGTAACCTCTGAACCACAATTAGCACCAGTGATAGTAGCACACACAAAAGAAACCCCATCTCTTTCATCATCGCATTAACAAATGATAAATGCATCCAGTACTTCTCCAATCACAGCATGACAAGCCTGACGTGATGATTGTTTAGAGTTCAAGCACAGTATGGCACTAAATCTGTTTACCAGTTCAGGCTTCTAAAAGGCCAGCCCATCTGGAGAGCTGTCAGTAATCTTAGACATCTCAGAGCTAGTCACCTATTAAAAAAAAATTCACCTCAACATATAGTTACCTGCAAAGCAATTAACACAAGTGGGCATAATTATGACCGCAAAATACAAGCGAAGTCTTACCTCATGAGAAATGAAGAATAATGATTACTTCTTTCCACAGATGGGGCAGCAACAGCTGGATAAAGTCTCCCAGCCGTTATCTGTTGTGCATCATACAAATCCCAAGCCTGTATTTGACGGAGACCAATACTCTGAGCTGAGGATGACGGAATGCTGCAGCCTTAAAACCATGGAGTTCCAAGTATTAGGGAAGGGGGCTGAAGGGCAAGTTAAAATTGTCTCATTGATGCGATTCTTTGAGCCTAGTGAGAAGAACAACAAAAGCCTCATAAAGTTAACAGTCCCTTGCTCACAATTCAACATTGAGAGCCTGCTACCCTTCATCCAATTATGTCTAAGCCAACATTCTAAGTAATGGTGGAAAATTCCAGAGCACTAAGATAACATACTCCTGTGTTCTCAAGTAAATCAAAGGCATGTGTGGAATTTAAGGCTAGATTCAGCACAAGAAAGGACGTCCATCTGTACTGTAACATACGTGCATAACAGGCTAACCTGTAGAGCAGGCTTTTAGACCCATATAAAGTAGACATTGGGTGCTTAGTACAGATATACTCAATGCAATATTATACAATGCAAATTGGCTGTCCACTTTAACTAATTGCAATTATTAAAATATAAAAGTAGAATCATAATGAAACAACTCCAAATTCACTCATTTAAAATAAGCACAAGTACCAGAGATGAAAAGAAGAAATTCAGAATCAGAATATTTCTGATTATGTTTTGAATATAGCAAAAGAATAAATCATTCTTTATTTGATGTTGTTATGATCCTGCTGTCTCACCGTCTCAGTTACAGTCCATCTAAAGTATCCCTTACAACAAAACGTCAATAGATTTTGTTTTTAAATATACTTACAGTAAGAGATGGCCAGCTTGCCTTATTTTTACTGAGTATATCCAGAACAGTTTGAACTTATTAGTACTCCAGACAAACTGCATATGGCAAACCAGTGAAAGCGAGACTATCACCTACGGCTGTTTATGCAAGATGTGCTGAATGCTTAAAGACCTGGCAATAAAACAATAGTGCAGAGCCCAATGTGATTTAAAAAAATATAGCTCTGTGCACATCAAAAAAATAAAAGCTTGACATGATCTTTGCCCTGTAATCAGGAAGGTTTGCTTTAGCAGTAGAGATTTGAAGTGACCCTATTCTACTTGCTACTTGTGCACACCTCACACAATTGTGCGAGACATCAGTCCCAGAGCAGAAAAATCTAGTCACTTGGAGTTATTAATAGCACGGCTGTGAGACACCAGCTACAAATTGTCAGGAAGTAAACACAAAAAGAATGGGGAACGAGTTCAAAGACAAATTTCCAGATGTTTTTTTCAAAGAAGTAACATAACAACAGAAGAAATCTAAAGCAGATGTACCTCCTCGTGGAATATTGCTTAAATTTGATTTTATAACAAATTCATGAACATGTTAAAAAATAAATCTTTAGAGGACTCCCCAGAGGTCTCAGTTGGTAAGTGCTGTGCCCAGTGAGAATTGAGCCGTTCAGTCCAAGAATGTCTCCGAGTTAATCACTGATCTGTGTTGGCTTGGCTGATCACAGCTGGGAGAGCAAATGAGCATTACAATGACCCTCAGTGCCTCTGGATTAAGAAGGGGAGAGGTCAGTCAGGGCTCCCACTCATGATCACTGTCCAATGACTCCCACTGGAGATTGTGCACATGTCGAAGTTTGGGGAGGGAAGGAACAGGCTTGGCTATAAAGCCACTGTGATTGAGTAACTTGGTGACACGTGAACAATGGCCACTTTGGCAAGGTACTGGACTTTGTCTGGCACTCGTAGAGTCAGTATAAAATAAGCTTCTAATTGCTTTAAAAATTAAAGGCACATTCAAATATAGTGGTTTTATAAATATTGTTTCAAGCCTTGGTACAATCCTACACGAAGGCTTCACTTACCAATCAGAAGAGCAAATGTGAAGATTATGAATGATAACTTTGCTCTTCCTTCTTGCCTGAGATCCTGACAGGATAGTCAAAGATGCAGGTGCGAGCAGCAATACAAGAATGACTTCAAATTTAGTTTACCTAAACCGTGTGGAACTGAAATACCATCGAAACAATACAGGCACCAAATACTCAGGTGATGTATGGGTGCTGACAGAGAATCCCTAGAAATGTACACATCACAAATGTACAAGTTAAGAATTAAGTTTTCCCCATGTATGTGAATACTGTAGTATGAGACAGAAAACCTTGCGACAAAGTAAAAATACAAGAATGATCAATATTTCAAAATAATATTTATATCCAAGTTTACCTTTTATAAATTAACAATTCATAACATTTGTACACAAGAAAGATATATATGAGGGACCATCTCCACCTTAAAACATTCTAAGAACTGGAGGGAATGGAACGGTAGACTTAAGCACTGCTATTTAGAGTATAACTTCCTGTGGTCACACTGGGTTTGTAACAATTACTATAATGATCCCTTACATATTACATTCTAACCAAACTGAAGTCCAATGGAGTCCCACATAAGAAAGGACTTCAGAACTATTCTGATGCATGACCTATACACAACACATTCGTCTGTATTTCTCTTGTCATACACCGCTCTGTATTTCTAGCATTTTCTGTGTTTATTTCCAGCAGTTACAGTTTTTTCTTTTCATCTCAGTGACCGCAGAAGCTCAAACAAAGTTGCAATGATGAGATCAGGAAGCAATCCAAGATAATAATTGAACTGTGAAGCTGAACTGAGAGCAGACAATCATAGGATAAGCAAAATTACAGGAGAGGGAATCATAGGAACTGGAGGAGGCCATTCAGCTCCTTGGGTCTATTCTGCTATTTAATTAGATCACGGCTGAACTGTACCTCGGCTCTATTTACCCGCCTCCGATCCATATCCTTTGATACCCTTACCTAATAAAAATATGTCAATCTCAGTCTTGAAAATTTCAATTGACCCAGCATCCACAGCCTCTTGGGGGAGAGAATTCCACATTGTCACTACCCTTTGTGTGAAATGGATCTTCCTGATTTCCCTCCTGAATGACCAAGCTATAATTTTAAAATTGTGCGCCCTTGTTATGGAATTCCCCCACCAGAGGAAATATCTTCTCTGTATCTACGCTATTGGATCCTTTTATCATTTTTAATACCTCAGTTCACCACTCATTCTTCTAAACTCAAGGGAACACAACCCAAGTTTATGCAACTTGTCCTCAGAATTTAACCCTCATAATTTGATCCATAATTCAAAAGGTTGTGGGTTCAAGTCACACTCCAGGAGCACATAAATCTAGGCTGACACTCCAGTGCAGTGCTGAGAGAGTGCCATCTTTCAGATGAGACATTAAACTGAGGCCCCGTCTGCTCTCTCATGAGGTGGTAAAAGATCCCATGGTATTATTTCGAAGAAGAGCAGGGGAGTTATCCCCAGTGTCCTGGCCAATATTTATCCCTCAATCAACATAACAAAAATAGATTATCTGGTCATTATCACACTGCTGTTTGTGGGAGCTTGTTGTGCGCAAATCAGCTGCTGCATTTCCCACATTACAACAGTGACTACACTCCAGAAGTACTTAATTGGCTGTAAAGCTCTTTGAGATGTCCGGTGGTCGTGAAAGGGTCTAATTCTTTTCTTTAAATTGCGCTGTACTCCCTCTAGGGCCAATATATCCTTCCTGATCTACGGTGCCCAGAACTAAATGCAATACTCTCGATGGGGTCTGACCAAGGCTCTGTACAGATCTTCCTCCCTTTTGAATTCCAACCCTCTTGAGATAAAGGGTAACATCGCATTAGCATTTTTGATTAATTTTTGTACTTGTCCATAGATTTTTAGTGATGTGTGTACCCGGACACTCAAATCCCTTTCCTCCTTTACACTTTCTAAACTCTCACTATTCAGAAAATATTCCATTTGTCTTTCTTGGATCCAAAGTGGATAACCTCACACCTTCTCACTTTGAACTCCATCTGTCTAAGCCAATAGAAATGGCGTCGGAATCTGATTGACATCATCAGATCTCGACCTTTGAACCTCATAGAGAACCTCATTGTGCTACTTGGATCCAGTAAGCACCACGCTACCGATCCTCCCTATCATAACAGGCAGCTGTTTCTTAAATGATGCTGGGTAGTTTGTATTCATTGCCCAACTCAGAATTCCATTCCATGTGTTCGTCATTACTAAATTTGTCTTTTGCCAATTTGAGTGTGCCTCGCAGATCATGGGCTGGATTTCCCCGTTTCCCACCCGCGCGGTGCGGGGGGAGCCAGGAGACAACAACAACAACTTGTATTTATATAGCACCTTTAACATAGTGAAACGTCCCAAGGCACGTCACGGGAGTATTATGAGACAAAAAATTTGCCACCGAGCCCCATAAGGAGAAATTGAGGCAGGTGAACAAAAGCTTGTTCAAAGAGGTAGGTTTTAAGAAGAGTCTTGAAGGAGGAAAGAGAGGTAGAGAGGTGGAGAGGTTTAGGGAGGGAATTCCAGTGTTTAGGGCCTAGGCAGCAGAAGACATGGCCACCAATGGTTGAGCGATTATAATCAGGGATGCTCAAGAGGGCAGAATTAGAGGAGCGTAGACATCCCGGCGGGGGTTGTGGGGCTGGAGGAGATTACAGAGATAGGGAGGGGTGAGACCATGGAGGGATTTGAAAACAAGGATGAGAATTTGAAATCGAGGTGTTGCTTAACTGGAAGCCAATGTAGGTCAGTAGGTACAGGGGTGATGGGTGAACGAGACTTGGTGCGAGTTAGGACACGGGCAGCCGAGTTTTGGATCACCTCTAGTTTACGAAGGGTAAAATGTGGGAGGCCAGCCAGGAGTGCATTGGGATAGTCAAGTCTGGAGGTAACAAAGGCATGGATGAGGACTTCAGCAGTGGAAGAGCTGAGGCAAGGGTGGAGACAGGTGATGTTACAGACGTGGAAATAGGTGGTCATAGTTATGCTGTGGTTATGTGGTCGAAAGCTCATTTCAGATGGCAAGAAGCCCGGCAGTTGGCGTTTCCCGGCACGCTGTGGAGTTTGAACAGGTTGGCTTCCAGTTGGGCAGGGAGTGCTGACCAGGATGCCGCAGGACATGGTACGTGCCGGGCCCAGGATGTTGGAGGGATTCTAAGCTGTGGGGGTGGTCAAATCCCTGACCTGAACCTTGATCCCGGGGGGGGTGAGATTGATCCTGAGAGGAGGGTCCGATCCCCAACCCTGGGGGCTGAGTCGCGATCCCTGTGGTGTTCCAAGCCCAGGGGGAGTCTGAGCCCTGGCGGGGGGGGGGGGGGGGATCTGCACCCCGACCCTGGGGAGACCCAGGCTGATGGTGGGGGAGATTGGGGGACTGGAGGAAGCATTCCTGCTGCTCCCGGCCTACAAGGATTGTTCCCAGAGACTGTGGCCACCTCGTTGCAGCTACAGGGAACCCCGAGCCCCAGGATCCCCGGCTGCCTGCAGTAAAATCTGCGCAGCAGGTTAAAGGAGATGCTTCAGGCCTTATTAGAATATTTAAATTGTCATCATCATCATCATCATCATAGGCGGTCCCTCGTATCGAGGATGACTTGCTTCCACGCCAAAAAGGGATTAATTTACAGGTGTTTCAATGAAGGACCTGACATTCCAGGTTGCAAACTGCATGTTGAAGGGTGGAAGATGCCTGTGCGTGGATTTTTTTAACGTGTGGTGACCGTTGCATACCAGCCACCACACGGGCTTATCAGAGCTAGGTCTTGGTCCAGTGGTAAGGATTAACCAAGACAACTGCATGGACATAGGGTACACACAGATCGCAGTGTGGGCTGGCCCGTGCTGCCCCTGGGCCCTCGCCTCTTCTGGGCTCCGAACTCATGCCTCTCCTAGACCCCAATCACGTCGCTCCACGATCGCTCGCTGCTCCTGCGCCCCGACCTCGCTGCTCCTGCTGTACCTGTCCACGCTCCAGTCAGCGACCTAGATTTTAGTGACGTCCAATCCAGTTGCCCTTTTCACAGAGGCAACCCTCTCATCACAGGAATCAATCTAGTGACCCTTCGTTGAACCCCTTTTCCAAGGCATGTATGCCCTGATAAGGAGACCAGGTGTGGTCTGATCAAAACCTTGTACAATTGATCTGCAAGGATCATCAGCAGGTCGGGCCTTTCCAAGGAGCATACCATTTCAAGGTACAGCGCGTGCTGGAGAGTGACAGCTTTTCTTTACACATGTCAGTCAGAGAGCATATGTAAAGGCTAAGAGGCCGCAGGGTGATTTGGACAGGTTAGGTGAGTGGGCAAATGCATGGCAGATGCAGAATAATGTTGATAAATGTGAGGTTATCCACTTTGGTGGCAAAAACAGGATGGCAGACTATTGTCTGAATGGTGACAGATTAGGAAAAGGGGAGGTGCAACGAGACCTGGGTGTCATGGTACATCAGTCATTGAAAGTTGGCATGCAGGTACAGCAGGCAGTGAAGAAAGCAAATGTCATGTTGGCCTTCATAGCGAGAGGATTTGAGAATAGGAGCAGGGAGGTCTTACTGCAGTTGTACAGGGCCTTGATGAGGCCACACCTTGAATATTGTGTACAGTTTTGGTCTCCTAATGTGAGGAAGGACATTCTTGCTATTGAGGGAGTGAGCGAAGGTTCATCAGACTGATGTCCGGGATGGCAGGACTGACATATGAAAAAAGACTGGATCGACTCGGCTTATATTCACTAGAATTTAGAAGAATGAGAGGGGACCTCATAGAAACATATAAAATTCTGACGGGATTGGACAGGTTAGATGCAGGAAGAATGTTCCCGATGTTGGGGAAGTCCAGAACCAGGGGTCACAGTCTAAGGATAATAGGTAAGCCATTTAGGACCGAGATGAGGAGAAACTTCTTCATTCAGAGAATTGTGAACCTGTGGAATTCTCTACCACAGAAAGTTGTTGAGGCCAGTTCGTTAGTTTTTTCAACTAACGAACTGGCCCTTACGGCTAAAGGGATCAAGGGGTATGGAGAGAAAGCAGGAATGGGGTACTGAAGTTTCATGATCAGTCATGATCTTATTGAATGGTGGTGCAGGCTCGAAGGGTCAAATGACCTACTCCTGAACCTATTTTCTATGTTTCTATGTTTCTATGTCATTATTTCTTCTGTGACGGTTTAAACGTAAGTTGTTGTTGGTTTGCGTTTGCGGCCTGCAAATGCTGCCCCTCTCATAGCCTGTAACAGGAGTTTACAAAAGCCATCACTGTGAGTCCAGGATAGAAATTCACAACATTCTCTCCTCCTGGTTCCTGCCCAAGGGGGCCACGCATGACTCCTGCTGCACCCTGAGCCGATCAAGATGGCGGCTGTTACCCCCGGGCCTGTCACCGGGAGAAAGCCTTATAGCTGCCGCCCCGCTCAGGGAAAACGTCGGACCCGTAGGTTCTCAAAACAACCCACCCCCTGGCAGCGGGTTGGGCTGTCCGTCCCTGTGTCCCACCTGAGTGAAAGTGTGTGGGTTGGAGTCGGATTTTAGATTTATAGAACTTTCATATCCTCCCCCCCCACCCCCCCACTACCCCGCCTTCGACCCACCCATTTTTTTCCTGTGAAAATTCCATCCCATAAGTTTCTTTGAGTTTTAATTTGCCGGCTATGTATAATGTTAAGTATAATAGTTTGAGACATATAACTAGTTTCCATGCAGATAGGAGGGCTACAGCTAAGGAACTGATAGGCCTGACAGGATAAGTCCTTTTGACAGATTGGTCAGAAGTTACTTGCTTATCTTCAGGGTTAAAAAAAAATGCTGTTGTATTTTTCCAGCATTGTTCCTTGCATGTATTTTATCTGTAGTTTTTTTTGTCACTGCCTCTCAGGAAATTCTACTATGGTGATATCATTGGCTTGTTCCTTTTATATTTGTAGAGGGCAGCTTTGTGAGGTGAGACTGCTGGCTTGGAGCCTCAGTGGACAGAATCATAGCATATAGTTTAAAAGCCCTCTCTCCAACCCATGCTCCTGTCTAGTGAGGTTCCACACGGGACTCGCAAAACAGTTCTTCTTCTTCTTCTTGCACTCTGATTGTAAAATTGTTCATTTTTATTATTACTTTGCCTCACATTCTTGGCTGTCGGCAGTTTCTGCTTTTTGGTTTGCATGATTCAGCTACGCAATAAATATGTGAAAACTATTTTTTTTTACATTGGGGAAAAAAAAACAAAGCACTGGCTTTCAGACAGACAGTTAATCAAAAATGGCATGTGATTTTTTTATCAGCCAGCTGATCATTCTTAACATTGTGATTAGCCAAAACTTATGTAATATAATCCCTGTTGTATTACATCTGTGCACACAAGAGTTTGGGGGAGTTTTAGCCCCCAAGAATGGGTGGGTTGGGTGTGGGTGAGAAGTAACAATGTTTAAAATCTCAAACCCAACCCCAACCTGCCCCCTTCTGGTTTTAACGGAGGCGAGAAGCTTGTCTAATGGGACTAAAGGTGGACGTCCCCTGGACCTGATGGCCTGCATCCTAGGGTCTTAAAAGAAGTGGTTGCAGATATAGTGGATGCATTGGTTGTAATCTACCAAAATTCCTTGGATTCTGGGCAGGTCCCAGCAGATTGGAAAACCCTATTTAAAAAAGGAGGCAGACAGAAAGCAAGAAACTATAGACCGGTTAGCCTAACATCTGTCATTTGGAAAATGCTGGAGTATTATTAAGGAAGCAGCACAGGTGCAGTGTCCAAAGTCCAGAGTTCCGGAATCCGAAATGTTCCCGAATCCGGACTCCAGGCCGATCGGTGGAGGGTCGTCTGGAATCTGTAAAATGTTCCGGAATCCCGAGCTGCCGATCCTGCCGACCTTAGGGCCATGCTGCTGCCCGACCTCGGGCCTCGCCACCACTCGCCTCGCCCTACTCGCCGCCGCTGACCTTATCTCGGGGTCTCCTCACCGGCCCGTCCCAACACCTGCTCTGTGACAGGGCCCACCGGCCCAAGCATTTCCTTGGCAACAGGACCCGCCAGAACACCTCCTGGGCGGCGGGACCACGCCCGAACAGCTCCTCCTCGGCAGGGCCCACCCGAACAGCTCCTCGGCAGGGCTCACCCGAACAGTTCCTGCATGGCGGGGCCCACCCGAACAGTTCCTGCATGGCGGGGCCCACCCGAACATCTTCTCCTCGGTGGGACCCCGCCCGAACATCTTCTCCTTGGCAGGGCCCCGCCCGAACACCTCCTTGGCTGCGGGGCCCGCCCGAACACCTCCACCTCGATGGGGCCGGTGTCCTGAACACCTCCTCAGTGGGGACCCTCCTTTCTGACTTTCCGAAATCTGGAAATACCCGAACCTGGCCTCGGGTGCTTCCAGATTCATGACATCCGAAAGACAATTGAAAGTTCGGAAAAAAGCCCGAAATTGGAATGGCCTCGGTCCCAACAGTTCTGGATTCTCGACACTGCATTGTAGCATGACATTTGGAAAAGCATGATTCAATCAAGCAGAGTCAGCTTGGTTTTATGAAAGGGAAATCATGATTGATAAATTTGCTGGAGTTCTTTGAGGATGTAACGAGCAGGGTGGATAAGGGGGAACTAGTGGATGTGGTGTATTTGCATTTCCAGAAGGCATTCGATAAGGTACCACATAAAAGGTTCCTGCACAAGATAAAAGTTCACCGGATTGGGAGTAATATATTAGAATGGATAGGATTGGCTAACTAACAGAAAACATCATCATCATAGACAGTCCCTCGGAATCGAGGAAAACTTGCTTCCACTCTAAAAGTGAGTTCTTAGGTGACTGAACAGTCCAATATGGGAATTACAATCTCTGCCACAGGTGGGATAGACAGCCTTTGAAGGAAAGGGTGGGTGGGACTGGTTTGCCGCACACTCCTTCCGCTGCCTGCGCTTGTTTCCTGCATGTTCTCTGCAACAAGACTCGAGGTGCTCAGCACCCTCCCGATGCACTTCCTCCACTTACGGTGGTCTTTGGTCAAGGACTCCCAGGTTTCGGTGGGGATGTTGCATTTTATCAAGGAGGCTTTGAGGGTGTCCTTAAAACATTTCCTCTGCCATCCTTGGGCTCGCTTGCTGTGTAGGAGTTTCGAGTAGAGCGCTTGTTTTGGGAGACTTGTGTTGGGCATGCGAACAATGTGGCCCGCCCAACGGAGCTGGTTGAGTGTGGTCAGTGCTTCGATGCTGGGGATGTTGGCCTGATCGTGAACACTAACGTTGGTGCGTCTGTCCTCCCAGGGAATTTGCAGAATCTTGCAGAGACATCGTTGATGGTATTTCTCCAACGATTTGAGGTATCTACTGTATATGGTCCACAGAAAACAGAGAGCTGGGATAAATGGATCATTTTCAGGTTGGCAAAACAGTAACTAATGGGATGCCGCAGGGATCAGTGCTGAGGCCTCAACTATCTACAATCTATAATTAATGACTTGGATGAAGGGACCGAGTGTAATGTAGCCAAGTTTGTTAATGATGCAAAGATGGGTGGGAAAGCAAATTGTGAGGAAGCACAAGAAATTTGCAAAGGAATATAGACAGGCTAAGTGAGTGGTCAAAAATTTGGCAGATGGAGTATAATGTGGGAAAATGTGAGGTTATCCACTTTGGCAGAAAAAATAGAAAAGCAAATTATAATTTAAATGGAAAAAAATTGCAAAGTGCTGCAGTACAGAGGGTACCTGGGGGTCCTTGTGCATGAAATACAAAAAGTTAGTATGTAGGTATAGCAAGTAATCAGGAAGGCAGATGGGTCAAAGTGTAATAAAAAGGCAAGCATGAAAGCTCGGTGCCTCAATGCAAGGAGTATTCGGAACCCAGGAGAGGGCTCTGAGCTAGTTAGAGTGGATGAGAGCTCAGATGAACAGGACCCCAAGAAAGAATGCAAAAAGCAGGAAGGAGGCAACAGAGCAGAGTAGCACTGGGGTAAGTGTAAACCACAAGGTGATAGGAAGGGACAATATGTATGAATATAAAGGGGCTGCAGGAGGAATTAAAACTAAAAATCATGGTTTAAAAACTAGTATTAAAACACTCTACCTAAACGCACGCAGCATTCGAAATAAAGTAAATGAGTTGACGGCACAAATCATTACAAATGGGTATGATTTGGTGGCCATTACAGAAACGTGGTTGCAGGGTGGCCAAGACTGGATATTAAACATACAGAGGTATCTGACAATTAGGAAAGATAGACAAGAAGGGAAAGGAGGTGGGGTAGCTCTGTTAATAAAGGATGATATCAGGGCAGTTGTGAGAGACGATATTGGCTCGAATGAACAAAATGTTGAATCATTGTGGGTGGAGATTAGAGATAGTAAGGGGAAAAAGTCACTGGTGTGCGCAGTTTATAGGCCCCCAAATAATAACTTCACGGTGGGGCGGGCAATAATCAAGGGAATAATGGAGGCATGTGAAAAAGGAACGGCAGTAATCATGGGGGAATTTTAACCTACATATCGATTGGTCAAATCAAATCGCATGGGGTAGCCTTGAGGAGGAATTCATAGAATGCATACGGGATTGTTTCTTAGAACAGTATGTTACAGAACCTACAAGGGAGCAAGCTATCTTAGATCTGGTCCTGTGTAATCAGACAGGAATAATAAATGATCTCCGAGTAAAAGATCCTCTCGGAATGAGTTGAATTTGTAATACAGATTGAGGGTGAGGAAGTAGTGTCTCAAACTAGCATACTATGTTTAAACAAAGGGGACTACAGTGCTTTGAGGGCAGAGTTGGCTAAAGTAGACTGGAAACACAGACTAAACGGTGGCACAATTGAGGAACAGTGGAGGACTTTTAAGGAGCTCTTTCATAGTGCTCAACAAAAATATATTCCAGTGAAAAAGAAGGGCGGTAAGAGAAGGGATAACCAGCCGTGGATAACCAAGGAAATAAAGGAGAGTATCAAATTAAAAACCAATGCATATAAGGTGGCCAAGGTTAGTGGGAAACTAGAAGATTGGGAAAATTTTAAACGACAGCAAAGAATGACTAAGAAAGCAATAAAGAAAGGAAAGTTGAATTACGAAAGTAAACTTGCGCAAAACATAAAAACAGATAGTAAAAGCTTTTACCGATATATAAAACGGAAAAGAGTGACTAAAGTAAACGTTGGTCCCTTAGAAGATGAGAAGGGGGATTTAATAATGGGAAATGTGGAAATGGCTGAGACCTTAAACAATTATTTTGCTTCAGTCTTCACAGTGGAAGACACAAAAACCATGCCAAAAATTGCTGGTCACAGGAATGTGGGAAGGGAGGACCTTGAGATAATCACTATCACTAGGAGGGTAGTGCTGGAAAGGCTAATGGGACTCAAGGTAGACAAGTCCCCTGGTCCTGATGAAATGCATCCCAGGGTATTAAAAGAGATGGCAGAAGTTATAGCAGATGCATTCGTTATAATCTACCAAAATTCTCTGGACTCTGGGGAGGTACCAGCGGATTGGAAAGCAGCTAATGTAACGCCTCTGTTTAAAAAAGGGGGCAGACAAAAGGCAGGTGACTATAGGCCGGTTAGTTTAACGTCTGTAGTGGGGAAAATGCTTGAAGCTATCATTAAGGAAGAAATAGATAAGAATAGTGCAATCAAGCAGACGCAACATGGATTCATGAAGGGGAAATCATGTTTAACTAATTTACTGGAATTCTTTGAGGATATAACGAGCATGGTGGATAGAGCTGTAAAGCTGGATATGGTGTATTTAGATTTCCAAAAGGCATTTGATAAGGTGCCACACAAAAGGTTACTGCAGAAGATAAAGGTACGCGGAGTCAGAGGAAATGTATTAGCATGGATAGAGAATTGGCTGGCTAACAGAAAGCAGAGAGTCGGGATAAATGGGTCCTTTTTGGGTTGGAAATCAGTGGTTAGTGGTGTGCCACAGGGATCGGTGCCGGGACCACAAGTGTTTACAATATACATAGATGACCTGGAAGAGGGGACAGAGTGTAGTGTAATAAAATTTGGAGATGACACAAAGATTAGTGGGAAAGCGGGTTGTGTAGAGGACACAGAGAGGCTGCAAAGAGATTTAGATAGGTTAAGCAAATGGGCTAAGGTTTGGCAGATGGAATACAATGTCGGAAAATGTGAGGTCATCCACCTTGGAAAAAAAACAGTAAAAAGGAATATTATTTGAAGGGGGAGAAATTACAACATGCTGCGGTGCAGAGGGACCTGGGGGTCCTTGTGCATGAATCCCAAAAAGTTAGTTTGCAGGTGCAGCAGATAATCAGGAAGGCGAATGGAATGTTGGCCTTCATTGCGAGAGGGATGGAGTACAAAAGCAGGGAGGTCCTGCTGCAACTGTCTAGGGTATTGGTGAGGCTGCACCTGGAATACTGCGTGCAGTTTTGGTCACCTTACTTAAGGAAGGATATACTAGCTTTGGAGGGGGTACAGAGACGATTCACCTGGCTGATTCCGGAGATGAGAGGGTTACCTTATGATGATAGATTGAGTAGACTGGGTCTTTACTCGTTGGAGTTCAGAAGGATGAGGGGTGATCTTATAGAAACATTTAAAATAATGAAAGGGATAGACAAGATAGAGGCAGAGAGGTTGTTTCCACTGGTCAGGGAGACTAGAACTAGGTGGCACAGCCTCAAAATACGGGGGAGCCAATTTAAAACCGAGTTGAGAGGGAATTTCTTCACCCAGAGCGTTGTGAATCTGTGGAATTCTCTGCCCAAGGAAGCAGTTGAGGCTAGCTCATTGAATGTATTCAAATCACAGATAGATAGATTTTTAACCAAAACGGGAATTAAGGGTTATGGGGAGCGGGCGGGTAAGTGGAGCTGAGTCCACAGCCAGATCAGCCATGATCTTTTTGAATGGCGGAACAGGCTTGAGGGGCTAGATGGCCTACTCCTGTTCCTAATTCTTATGTAATATTGGCCTTGTTATGTCTGTAATGTACTTATGAATGACTCCACGAGGCAATATGTTGTACTCAAACTGTAGTGACTATGGTCCTTTATTCGTAACTCCAGAGTGAGGCAGCCACATGGTGGCTACCCTTTTATACAGCTTCTGCAACCAGGGCAGGAAACTCCGGTCTCCACCAGTTGCACCCTCTAGTGGTGCCAGCATAGTATATACACAATGTAAACATTGATAGTACATCAGATAAACAAGTCTCCATCTTATGCAACTATATAGTGACTACACAGAGAGTATATCTATAGTCTGCATATATAACAGGCCTTTATTGCAAGGGGGATAGAGTATAAAGGCATTGAAGTCCTGCTACAACTTCTAGAGGCCACATCTAAAGAACTGTATACAGTTTTGATCTTCATATTTAAGGAAAGATGCACTTGCATTGGAGGCTGTTCATTAGGTTGATTCCAGAGATGAGCGGGTTGAATTATGAAGATAGGTTGAGCAGGTTAGGCTCATACTCATTGAGTTCAGAAGAATGAGAGGTGATCTTATCGAAACATATAAGGTAATGAGGGGGCTCGACAAGGTGGATACAGAGAGGATATTTCCATTCATAGGGGAAACTAAAACTAAGGGACATAGTCTCAGAATAAGGGGCCGCCCATTTAAAACTGAGATGAGGAGAAATTTCTTCTCTCAGAAGGTTGTAAATCTGTGGAATTCTTTGCCCCAGAGAGCTGTAGAGGCTGGGTCACTGAATATATTTATGGCGGAGATAGACAGATTTTTGAGCAATGAGGGACTAAAGGGTTATGGGGAGCGGGCAGGGAAGTGAAGCTGAGTCCATGATCAGATCAGCCATGATCTTATTAAATGGCGGAGCAGGATCGAGGGGCCAAATGTCCTACTCCTGCTCTTATTTCTTATGTTCTTATGTTCTTATGAGTCGGAGGGCGGGCGACGAATCTGCTCTTTGGAGGTCAGTAAAAATCTTGAGGCCCAAAATTTCCCCAAACAAAAAAAATGCCCTTAACTTACCGGGACGCCCATTTTTTTTAGGCCCCTCAGCGCTGAAAAATGAAAGTTGTATTTTGTCCACCATGTGCGCACTCTCTGGTGCCGGCGCTACCAGATTCAACTCTGCAGGGCGGAGCCTCCAATGTGCATTGAAACCGTCATGTATTCAACCAGCATTGTAACCCATGTATAAACTGACCTAAGTTGTACACCGTGAGAACACTGACCACTAGGTGGGAGACACTCCTAACCTGGACCTTCAGGTATAAAAGGGGAAGCTCCACCCGCCTTCATCACTTGAATGTTAAGGAATAAAGGACAGGTCACAGACTGACCTTCTCTCAAGCATGGGCCTCATGTGCATTTATACTGTGTAGTAAGGACGTATCAATGGTGACAAGAAACTGGGATTTAAACCACGCGAGCATGGCCACTAGCAGAACAGACGAGAGGTACTGTGTTAAGGAATGGTTGGGACAGAGATTCAACATTGTTAAAGCAGCACACAGTTCTCCAGGCAGACAAGGGCAGTCAGGCATGCCCCAACATGTAGTCGAACCCAGAGGGGGAGTTCGACAGAGACAATGGCAAGCTGAACAGCGATTCACGCCATTGCAAGGGACAATGCGGTCAGTAATGGGACCATCAACACCTGTTAATGGTGCACTCAAGGACAATAACAGGGGCAGTCAGGGACGATCGACTGGCAAGGGACCTTTTGTTTCAAACCGCAACTCATGCTGGAGGCGTGGAGGCATACATTCAGCTGGAGTTTGCAGAGATGAGCAAAATACCTGCAGAAATTGCAGAAATGGACACTGGGGGAAATCGCTGGAAGCTGAAGTTCAGCAAGTTCATGTGGAGCACGTATACAGTTTATACACCAGGACGCCACCGATAATGATGAAAGTGCTCCTCAATGGCATGCCAGTATCAATGGAGTTAGACACGGGTGCCAGCCAGTACCTGATGAGTATCAAACAGTTCGAAAAGTTGTGGGCATCCAAGGCCAGGAGGCCAAAAGTATCGCCGATTGACGCACAGCTACGGACTTACACAAAGCAGATCATTCCGGTGCTAGGCAGCGCCACGGTAGTCGTGATCCACAAAGATTCGGAGAATAGATTGCCACTCTGGATTGTCCCAGGGGACGGTCCCGCACTACTGGGGAGGAGTTGGCTTGCTGTCATGAATTGGAAATGGGGCGATGTCAATGCAATTTCCTCTGTGGAGCGAGTATCATGCTCACAGATCCTGGACAAATTTGACTCATTATTTCAACCCGGCATTGGCACTTTCATGGGGGCCAAGGTAGTGATTCACATAAACTCGGATGCCAGACCAGTACACCACAAGGCCAAAGCGGTGCCGTACGTGATGCGGGAAAAGATAGAAGGCGAATTGGACCGCCTGTTGAGGGAAGGCATCATCTCCCCAGTCGAATTCAGTGACTGGGCGGGCCCGATTGTGCCGGTGCTCAAGGCGGATGGGTCGGTCAGGATATGTGGCGATTACAAGGTCACCATCAATCGGGTGTCACTCCAAGACCAGTACCCGCTACCGAGAGTGGAGAACCTCTTTGCGACGCTATCCGGTGGCAAACTTTTTTCAAAATTGGACCTGACCTCAGCTTACATGACCTAGGAGCTGGCGAGTGAGTCGAAGAAGCTGACCACCATTACGACACACAAGTGGTTGTTTGAGTGCAACAGATGTCCGTTCGGGATTCGCTTGGCCGCCGCGATCTTCCAATGAAATATGGGAAGCCTCCTCAAGTCGATTCCAGGGACGGTGGTTTTTCAAGACGACATCCTCATTACGGGTTACGATACTGAAGAACACCTCCACAACCTGTAGGAGGTGCTACGCAGACTGGAAAGGGTAGGTCTGCGACTGAAAAAGGCGAAGTGCGTCTTCCTAGCTCCAGAGGTAGAATTCCTGGGGATGAGGGTAGCAGCAGACGGGATCAGCTTTACTGCATCCAAGACGGAAGCGATCCAGAGAGCACCCAGACCCCGTAACACGACGGAGCTGCGTTCGTTCCTGGGGCTCCTGAACTATTTTGGTAACTTTCTTCCCAAATTCAGCACGCTGCTAGAGCCGCTACACGTGCTCCTACGCAAAGGTCGCGAATGGGTCTGGGGGTACAGCCAGGAAAGGGCTTTTAATAGAGCACGCAATTTGTTATGTTCCAACAATCTGTTAACGCTATATGACCCATGTAAGAAACTTGTGTTAACGTGCGATGCGTCGTCCTATGGTGTCGGGTGTGTGTTGCAGCATGTCAATGCCAAGGGTCAGTTACAGCCGGTAGCTTATGCCTCCAGGAGTCTGTCCCAGGCAGAAAGGGGCTACGGGATGGTAGAAAAGGAGGCGCTCGCATGTGTATATGCGGTAAAGAAAATGCACCAGTACCTGTTTGGCAGGGAATTTGAGCTGGAGACAGATCACAAACCCCTAATGTCCCTTTTGGCCGACAACAAGGCCATAAATGCAAATGCATCGGCCCGCATACAGAGGTGGGCACTCACGTTAGCTGCCTATGACTGCACAATTCGGCACAGACCGGGCACCGAAAACTGCGCCGATGCACTCAGCAGGCTCCCACTAGCCACCACTGAGGGGGCTACCGAGCATGGTGCTGAGATGGTCATGGCTGTTGAAGCTTTCGGGAGCGAAGGCTCACCCGTGACAGCCCATCAGATTAAAGTCTGGACAAATAGAGACCCGCTATTGTCTCTAGTCAAGAAATGTGTCCTGAATGGGGACTGGGCAGCCACGTACAGGGCATGCCCTGAGAAATTTAAACCATTTCACAGGCGCAAGGATGAACTCTCGATTCAGGCCGATTGCCTACTGTGGAGAAACCGCATAGTCATGCCCCAGATGGGCAGAGAGGTGTTCATCAGAGAACTCCACAATGGGCACCCGGGCATTGTCACGATGAAGGCAATTGCCAGGTCACACGTTTGGTGGCCAGGGATAGACGCAGATCTGGAACTTTGTGTTCGCAGGTGCAACACGTGTGCCCAGCAGGGCCATGCGCCCAGGGAAGCCCCCTTTAGCCCCTGGCCCGCCAAGCCTTGGTCATGCATCCATGTGGACTACGCAGGTCCTTTCATGGGGAAAATGTTTTTGGTTGTAGTAGACGTCTACTCCAAATGGATCGAGTGTGACATTTTAAATTCAAGCACATCCTCTGCCACGGTAGAAAGTCTACGGGCATCTTGGTCAGCGACAATGGCCCGTGCTTCACAAGCACTGAATTCCAGGACTTCATGGCAGGCAATGGAATTAACCATGTTAGAACAGCACCGTTCAAGCCGGCCTCAAACGGCCAGGCAGAACGAGCAGTGCAGATAATCAAACAGGGGATGCTCAGATTCCAAGGGGGTTCCCTACAAACCCGCTTTTCACGCCTCCTGTTGGCCTATAGATCCCGACCACACTTGCTCACAGGGGTCCACCCGCAGAGCTACTAATGAAAAAGACGCTCAAAACCCGATTATCCCTTATACACCCCACCATGAAAGAAATTGTCGAGCGCAGGCGCCAGTCACAATATCACTACCATGACAGGAATGTGAGGGCGTGATGTATTGATGTAAATTATCCTGTTTTTGTCCTCAACTACGCTGCAGGGCCCAAATGGCTCGCAGGCACTGTGGTTGCCAAAGAGGGAAATAGGATTCTGGTAGTTAAACTTACCAATGGACAAATCTGCCGCAGACATGTGGATCAAACAAATAGAAGATTCAGCAACCCCATAGAAGAAGCAGAGGAAGAACATGATATAGAGTTCACTCCACCACAGTTGACCGAACACCGGAACCAAAGGGAGGAGAGCCCAGTCATTGTGGGAAGTCCGGCCTGAGGCACTGCAAACAGCAGACACTCAGGCCAGCGCCCAACAACCGGAGCCCGAACTCAGGCGCTCTACAAGGGAGCGTAAACCACCAGAGAGACTCAACCTGTGATCCCAATAAGACTTTGGGGGGGGAGGTGATGTCATGTATTCAACCAGCATTGTAATCGATGTATAAACTGACCTAAGTTGTACACCGTGAGAACACTGACCACTAGGTGGGAGCCACTCCTAACCTGGACCTTCAGGTATAAAAGGGGAAGCTCCACCCACCTTCATCACTTGAGTGCTAAGGAATAAAGGACAGGTCACAGACTGACCTTCTCTCAAGCATGGGCCTCGTGTGCATTTATACTGTACAGTAAGGACCTATCAGAAACGGCACAGCGCATGCAAGAAAACAAAATCTAACCAACTGCGCATTGCGCATGTGCACAAATGTAAAACAAAAATGTTTGTGATTGCACTGCGCATGCGCAGAGAAAGAAAAGGTCCCATTTGCACATGCGCAATGCAAAGTATTAAAAAAATCACATGTGGGGACTGTATAGATCACCATTGAGAATCCATTGGTGGCGGAGGTAGTTTTGCAGGTCAGAAATACAGCTTCGTTGACGAGACAGCTGCAATGAAAGCGTGCAGTGAAGGCGAAAGGGCCAGGGACAGAGAAAGGGAAACCGTAAGGGCGAGGAGATTTCGTGTGGATGAAATTGAGCGCCTGGTAGACTTAATCGAGGTGGATGGGGAGTTCTTGAGAACAAGGGGAACTTTGGAAAAAATAAGCTTAAGACGTCTGCACTCGCAAAAGTTTGGGACCAGGTCGCATTAATAGAATGTCCATGACCCTGAGAACTGGTGCACAGCTGAAAAAGAAGTGGCAGGACCTCGGACAAGCAGTGTCTGTAATTAATATGATAACTTAGATTTATTTGGGCTTTAAAATATATGTATATTTATGCACTGCAATAACTTCTGTAAATGTGATCCGTGTGTGTGTGTGTGTGTGTGTCTGTGCGCGCGTGTGTTCACAAGGACCCTCTCTTTAAAAAGTTGCATTTGCATCTTTGCAGAAGATGGTGTCACAGATCAACCATGAACAGTCACAAACTGAAGGAGGTCCGCCAAGTAGGTTCCAACTTACAGCCCTGGAGCAGAGGATAGCTTCAATGATTAAATGCCACAGGAGAAGACCAACAATTAATGCGCAAACTGGACCCAGTTTTCCATTGGAGGGTAAGCCCTGCAAATTGCTGAATGTTACATACTGCATGTGCTTCCTACGTTTCTCCTTCCTCAATGCTGCTAACCAAGTATCTATCTTTTGTTTCACAGAGGGTGAACATCAGGAGGAGACCGAAGGTGCACCTGAAACTGAAGACGAGAATGTTCATGTAAACGGTACGCTAGATATTCCAACTCAGGACAATGATGGGCAGCAAGAAGTCATGGATGACAAGATGGTCACCCTGTATTTGGAGGTGCTGAACCCCTCAAGGATTCCAAGCCTTTTCATGAGCGAATCAAGTGAGAGGATTTTTCTAGGTGTGGCGTCTGAGGCTGTGGGTAAAAGTGTGTCACACCAAGCCACACCTGCGAGACGTCGTAGAGGGGGCGAACTCCATAACTGATCCAGAAACAATGGACTCTGAGCACTTGTGGGGATGAGCGGGGAGAACATTGAGCAATCTCGATTGCTCCTGGAAGCCATTGGTGGGGTGAGGGTAGAGTTGGGGAGACTTTCAGGATGGTTGGACGAGATTGCATTGGCAATAGGGGAGCTCACCCAGGCTGTCCTTAATGCGAGGAGCACTTTCCACTCTACACCAAATGCAAGGGTTGATCCTGAGGATGAGGTTGACGATGAAGAGGTACCCAGGCATTCCGCCATTACACATTTTGGCGCTGTCCCTGCCCAGCATCAAGAAACGCCTCGTCGGAAACGGAACAGACTACACCTGGGGGTACGGGGAGCAAGGAAGCAGAAGTCTGCTACTACGGGCACACGCAGGGGTGGCAGCATCTACTGGGATAGGATTGGTGCATAGCGCTAAGGAAGAGGATAGAATCATTGTTTTTGGGTTGATTTCGTTGATTGTTTGTAAAGTTTGCCACGGCTCAGAATAAAGCTTTGAAGATTTAAACATAAGTAAAGTCACGCTAATCACAACTGTGCTGTACACATATTTAATAAACATTTTAATTTTGGACTTTTAACCTGACTCCTGCACTTCATTTTTTAATGCTGCACTAATAAATATTGCAGGATAACCGGACAGTAAATGTAAAAAGTGCATCACCCTTGCAACCGATTGGTTTAAATGATACAGGGGCAGGTTCCAGTACTAAAGTGTTCATGGATCCTGCCTTGTTCTGGGTGCATGCAATGAAGTACCATGGTGCATGTATCAGTGACCCTCACCCAGTCTGGATCCATGAACAACTTAGTCTTATTGTCCACCTAAGCACTCCAACACACCCAAACTCCAGTTAAACATTCAAGATTTGTGGTGGGAATATTTAATAAACATAAGGTTATGTCCATCCAAGCACTCCAACACTCCTTTAAAATGTAAAAGATTGGTAGAGGGAATATTTAATAGACATTATGTGATGTCCACCTAAGCACTCCCAACACTCCCTTGAAACATAAAAAAATTATGGTGGCTGCATTTAATATAAATTATATATTTGCTACTTAGGCACTCCAATACTTCATAAAAACCTAAAATATTTGTGGTGGGATTATGTTATTTTTTTAATTTAAAGTTACACCTTTACGAGAGATCACTGCTGCTTGCCTTAGAGCCTGGAGTGTGTTGCACTGTCCATTGTGTGCAGACCTTCAGTCTGGGCTAGCAGCAGGCCTTCTGGGAAGAGGACCTTCGGCCAGGAGCTACCAGAGGGCATCGTGGGAAGAGGACCTTTGGCCTGGGCTAGCAGCGGCTCCATTCGTCGTCGAGGGGAGTGGGGAGAAGGTTGCATTGGCTCTCAGAAGAAGAGGAGGATTTGTATTATGCATCTTTGGGACTTTTTAATGTTTTCCTTGGACTTTTGGGATTATTTTGAGGACATCTATGGCAAAAGGTAAAGGAATTTTTTTGTTGTTGCCATCATTCCTTTTTCATAGCAGGATCATCAGTATGGGTGAGTTTTTATTTATTTTATATTTAGACCTGTTTATAGTTTAAATGTTGTCTTAAACTGTAAGGTAAGTTACATTGTAGACTAAATGAAAGTCCCTTCGACCAAGGATAGCAGCGGGCCAGCGCGGGTTCTTTAACTGCAGGTAAGGGTTTTTCTTATGGTGTTTGTGGTCTGTGCGCCAGTTTAAAAAACATTTTCGGTGGGGAAAGTTTGACTTACTGTGAAAATGGCATGGAAGCTTGTTTTACAGGTACACCACGCCAGAATGTTTAGCGCCAAACATTCTGCCGCTGGTCGTAGACGCCGGCGCCCCAACACTGGGAAAAGTTTGGAGTAAGCTTTGGCACCAAAAGAATTCACTGGGTGCTGAAGAAAAGGCGCCCAGTGATGGGCAAATTTGTGGCCCTAATGTGGCTGAGTGCCTCCACTGTAACAGGATTTAAATTTTTAATCCATGGAGACCAGGTTTCCCAGGGCACGAGAAACCCAACAAGTAAAAGGAGGTGAGAAGAACCACATCCCTGAGGAAAATGCGTTTACAACATTGCTTGTGGACCAGGAGGGGCAGGAGTGCTTCCTCCAGATCCAACGAGCTAAACTGCTTCCCTTCCCTCACTCGGCCAATCCCCATGCCCCACCTCCAGAATCTCCAATCTCCCCTACCACCAGTTCCCCTCCGCTCCTCCAACCACGATCTATCTCACTCCCCACCACCATTTCCATCCCCCGACCACAATCTTTCCCTGTCCAACCACAATCTCACCCCTCCCCCCCGATCACAATCTCTCCCCTCCCCCGACCACAATCTCTCCCCTCCCCCCGACCACAAGCTCCCCTTCCCCCGCCCGACCACAATCTCTCCCCTCCCTGCGATCATAATCTCTCCCCTCCCCCGACCACAATCTCTCCCCTCCCCCCCAACCACAATCTCCCCCCCCCCACCGACCACAATCTCTCCCCTCCCCCGACCACAATCTCCCCCCCCCCACCGACCACAATCTCACCCCTCCCCCCCGATCACAATCTCTCCCCTCCCCCGACCACAATCTCTCCCCTCCCCCCGACCACAATCTCTCCCCTCCCCCGCCCGACCACAATCTCCCCCCCCCCACCGACCACAATCTCCCCCCTCCCCCGACCACAATCTCTCCCCTCCCCCGATGACAAGCTCCCCCTCCCCCGCCCGACCACAATCTCTCCCCTCCCCCCGATCACAATCTCTCCCCTCCCCCCGACCACAATCTCTCCCCTCCCCCCGACCACAAGCTCCCCCTCCCCCGCCCGACCACAATCTCTCCCCTCCCCCCCAACCACAATCTCTGCCCTCCCCCCGACCACAAGCTCCCCCTCCCCCGCCCGACCACAATCTCTCCCCTCCCCCCGATTACAATCTCTCCCCTCCCCCCGACCACAAGCTCCCCCTCCCCCGCCCGACCACAATCTCTCCCCTCCCCCCAACCACAATCTCTGCCCTCCCCCCGACCACAAGCTCCCCCTCCCCCGCCCGACCACAATCTCTCCCCTCCCCCCGATTACAATCTCTCCCCTCCCCCCGATCACAAGCTCTCCCCTCCCCCCGATCACAATCTCTCCCCTCCCCCCGATCACAATCTCTCCCCTCCCCCCGATCACAATCTCTCCCCTCCCCCCGATCACAATCTCTCCCCTCCCCCCGATTACAATCTCTCCCCTCCCCCCGATCACAATCTCTCCCCTCCCCCCGATCACAAGCTCTCCCCTCCCCCCGATCACAATCTCTCCCCTCCCCCGATCACAATCTCTCCCCTCCCTCCGACCACAATATCTCCCCTCCCCCCGACCATAAGCTCCCCCTCCCCCGCCCGACCACAATCTCTCCCCTCCCGCCGATCACAATCTCTCCCCTCCCCCCGATCACAATCTCTCCCCCCCCGACCACAATCTCTCCCCTCCCCCCGACCACAAGCTCCCCCTCCCCCGCCCGACCACAATCTCTCCCCTCCCCCCGACCACAAGCTCCCCCTCCCCCGCCCAAACACAATCTCTCCCCTCCACCCGATCACAAGCTCTCCCCTCCCCCCGATCACAATCTCTCCCCTCCCCCGATCACAATCTCTCCCCTCCCTCCGACCACAATATCTCCCCTCCCCCCGAACCACAAGCTCCCCCTCCCCCGCCCGACCACAATCTCTCCCCTCCCCCCGACCACAATCTCCCCCTCCCCCCCCAACCACAATCCCCCCCCCCACCGACCACAATCTCTCCCCTCCCCCCAACTACAATCTCCCCCCCCCCCACTGACCACAATCTCTCCCCTCCCCCCAACCACAATCTCCCCCTCCTCCCGACCACAATCTCGCCCCTCCCCCCAACCACAATCTCTCCCCTCCCCCCGACCACAATCTCCCCCTCCCCCCGACCACAATCTCGCCCCTCCCCCCAAACACAATCTCTCCCCTCCCCCAAACCACAATCCCCCCCCCCACTGACCACAATCTCCCCCCCCGACCACAATCTCTCCCCACCCGACCACAATCTCTCCCCTCCCCCGACCACAATCTCTCCCCCCCCGACCACAATCTCTCCCCTCCCCCGACCACAATCTCTCCCCTCCCCCGACCACAATCTCTCCCCTCCCCCGACCACAATCTCTCCCCTCCCCCGACCACAATCTCACCCCTCCCCCCAACCACAATCTTTCCCCTCCCCCGACCACAATCTCTCCCCTCCCCCGACCACAATCTCTCCCCTCCCCCGACCACAATCTCTCCCCTCCCCCGACCACAATCTCACCCCTCCCCCCAACCACAATCTCTCCCCTCCCCGACCACAATCTCTCCCCTCCCCCCAACCACAATCTCCCCCTCCTCCCGACCACAATCTCTCCCCTCCCCGACCACAATCTCTCCCCTCCCCCAACCACAATCTCCCCCTCCTCCCGACCACAATCTCTCCCCTCCCCCCAACCACAATCTCCCCCTCCTCCCGACCACAATCTCTCCCCTCCCCCCAACCACAATCTCCCCCTCCTCCCGACCACAATCTCTCCCCTCCCCCCAACCACAATCTCCCCCTCCTCCCGACCACAATCTCTCCCCTCCCCCCAACCACAATCTCCCCCTCCTCCCGACCACAATCTCGCCCCTCCCCCCAACCACAATCTCTCCCCTCCCCCCAACCACAATCTCCCCCTCCCCCCGACCACAATCTCGCCCCTCCCCCCAACCACAATCTCTCCCCTCCCCCAACCACAATCTCCCCCCCCCCACTGACCACAATCTCTCCCCCCCGACCACAATCTCTCCCCCCCGACCACAATCTCTCCTCTCCTCCTGACCACAATCTCTCCCCCCCCCGACCACAATCGCTCCCCTCCCCCGACCACAATCTCTCCCCTCCCCCCGACCACAATCTCTCCCCTCCCCCCGACCACAAGCTCTCCCTCCCCCGACCACAATCTCTCCCCTCCCCCCGACCACAATCTCTCCCCTCCCCCCGACCACAAGCTCCCCCTCCCCCGCCCGACCACAATCTCTCCTTTCCCCCCCCGATCATAATCTCTCCCCTCCCCCGACCACAATCTCTCCTTTCCCCCCCCGATCATAATCTCTCCCCTCCCCCGACCACAATCTCTCCCCTCCCCCGACCACAATCTCTCCTCCCCACCTAAAATAGACTGGCAAGTGATTCTTAAAGGGTTGACGGTGGATAAGCAATGGCAAACAGTTTTAGATCACATGGATGAACTTCAACAATTGTACATCCCTGTCTGGAGTAAAAATAAAACGGGGAAGGTGGCTCAACCACGGCTAACAAGGGAAATTACGGATAGTGTTAAAGCCAAGGAAGAGGCATATAAATTGGCCAGAAAAAGCAGCAAACCTGACGATTGGGAGAATTTTGTAATACAGCAGAGGAGGAAAAAGAGTTTAATTAGGAGGGGGAAAATAGAGTATGAGAGGAAGCTTGCTGGCAACGTAAAAACTGACTGCAAAAGCTTCTATAGATATGTGAATCGAAAAAGATTAGTGAAAACAAATGTAGGTCCCTTGCAGTCAGATTCAGGTGAATTTATAATGGGGAACAAAGAAATGGCGGACCAATTGAACAAATACTTTGGTTCTGTCTTCACCGAAGGAAGAAACGAATAACCTTCTGGAAATACTAGGAGACCGAGGGTCGAGTGGGAAGGAGGAACTGACGGAAATCCTTATTAGGTAGGACATTGTGTTAGGGAAATTGATGGGATTGAAGGCCAATAAATCCCTGGGGCCTGATAGTCTACATCCCAGAGTACTTAAGGAAGTAGCCCTAGAAGTAGTGGATGCATTGGTGATCATTTTCCAACAGTCTATCGACTCTGGATCAGTTCCTATGGACTGGAGGGTAGCTAATGTAACACCACTTTTTAAGACAGGAGGGAGAGAGAAACTGGGTAATTATAGACCAGTTAGCCTGACATCAGTAGTGGGGAAAATGTTGGAAACAATTATTAAAGATGAAATAGCAGCACATTTGGAAAGCAGCGACGGGATCGTCCAAGTCAGCATGGATTTATGAAAGGGGAATCCTTCTTGACAAATCTTCTCAAATTTTTTGAGGATGTAACTGGTAGAGTGGACAAGGGAGAATCAGTGGATGTGGTGTATTTGGACTTTCAAAAGGCTTTTGACAAGGTCCCACACAAGAGATTGGTGTGCAATTTAAAGCACATGGTATTGGGGGTAATGTACTGACGTGGCAGACAGGAAGCAGAGAGTCGGGATAAACGGGCCCTTTTCAGAATGGCAGGCAGTGACTAGTGGTGTGGCGCAGGGCTCAGTGCTGGGACCCCAGCTATTTACAATATATATTAATGATTTGGATGAGGGAATTGAGTGTAATATCTCCAAGTTTACAGATGACACTAAACTGGGTGGCGGTGTGAGCTATGAGGAGGAAGCTAAGAGGCTGCAGGGTGACTTGGACAGGTTAGGTGAGTGGGCAAATGCGTGGCAGATGCAGTATAATGTGGATAAATGTGAGGTTATCCACTTTGGTGGCAAAAACACGAAGGCAGAATATTATCTGAAAGGTGGCAGATTAAGAAAAGGGGAGGTGCAACGAGACCTGGGTGCCATGGTACATCAGTCATTGAAAGTTGGCATGCAGGTACAGCAGGCGGTGAAGAAGGCAAATGATATGTTGGCCTTCATAGCTAGGGGATTTGAGTATAGGAGCAGGGAGGTCTTACTGCAGTTGTACAGGGCTTAGTGAGGCCTCACCTGGAATATTGTGTTCAGTTTTGATCTCCTAATCTGAGGAAGGACGTTCTTGCTATTGGGGGAGTGCAGCGAAGGTTCAGCAGACTGATTCCCAGGATGGCAGGACTGACATATGAGGAGAGACTGGATCGACTGGGCCTGTATTCACTGGAGTTTAGAAGGATGAGAGGGGATCTCATAGAAACATATAAAATTCTGACGGGACTGGACAGGTTAAATGCAGGAAGAATGTTCCCGATGTTGTGGATGTCCAGGACCAGGGGACATTGTCTAAGGATAAGAGGTAAGCCATTTAGGACTGAGATGAGGAGAAACTTCTTCACTCAGAGAGTTGTTAACCTGTAGAATTCCCTACCGCAGAGAGTTGTTGATGCCAGTTCATTGGATATATTCAAGAGGGAGTTAGATAGGGTCCTTACGGTTAAGGGGATCAAGGGGTATGGAGAGAAAGCAGGAAAACGGTACTAAGGTGAATGATCAGCCATGATCTTATTGAATAGTGGTGCAGGCTCGAAGGGCTGAATGGCCTACTCCTGCACCTATTTTCTATGTTTCTATGTTTCTATGTTTCTCCCCCTCGACCACAATCTCTCCCCCCACCCCCAACCTCAATCACATCTTGCCCCCCGACCACGATCTCTCCCCCTGACTACGATTTCCTCCCCCGACCACAATCTCCCCCCAACCACTCTCCCCCCCACCCCCCGACCAGGATCTCCTCCCCCGACCACTCTCCCCAAACCCTCCACCATGATCTCCCCCGCAAACCATTCTCCCCGTCCCTCCTCCCTCCCGACCACTCTCCCCGCCCCCCTCCTCCCGACCACGATCTCTCTCCTCCCGACTACAATCTCCTCCCCCGACCATTCTCCCCCCTCCCCCCCTCCGACCACTCTCCCCCCTCTCCCCCTGACCACACTCCTCCCTCCTCCCCTGACCACTCTCCCCAACCCCTCCACCATGATCTCCCCCGCAAACCACTCTTCCCGTCTCTCTCCCTCTGACCACTTTCCCTGCCCCTCCCCCCTGCCAACCCCCTCCGACCACGATCTCCCCCTCCCTTCCTCCTCTCTGCTCCATGGCTGTGGCTTTGTGCCTATCAATCAATCTGACAGTTGGACGGGAAACCTGGGGAATAAATTAAAATAGATCCTGCTATTAATTCCAACAGGGCATCCAGAACTCCCCCATCCCCCACTCCCCCCAATCACTCCCGCCCCGTCTCCCAGTAAATATCAGGACCTTTATTTCTTGTACGGGACTAAGCAGGTGATTGTAGATGTGATTGATGCATTGGGTTCAGAACTCAAGCGAGGAGGTGGAATTTTAGATGTACAGATACTTTTATTCAAATTGGAGTCCAACAAGGGCATCAGTGGAGTTGTGGGGGAGCAGCACAGAGGGTGTGAGGAAGAGGAGTGTCTGCGAATGAAGAGCAAAAGAAACACTGAATGAGTCTGACAGGAGCTTCGCAGGAAACGTCCTGGCACCAGGATACGAACTACGAACATACGAAAATGATGGACAGGAAAAGAGATGGTTCCTCAAGCCTACCCCACACTACAAGGGCTCGGCCATCATAGCTGAACTTTAATTCCCCCCGCTCCTCCACTCCACACCCCCTCCCCCAGCGCCCCCACACCCATCCCCGTAGCCATGTAGTCTCCTGGGAGAGACAAAAAAACTGAAACAAAAAAAAACCCTTGGTCAATAACGGAAAAAGTACTCTGTATAATTCCTCTCTGACCCCCTTGGGCGATCAAAACTGGTTCAGGATATCACATGATCCAAGTTTTATCTATAAAGATACTTACCTTTTATATGATCCAATCTTTGCCCCAGTCAGGAACCGGTCCAGCTCCCTCTTGATGGCTTACAGAAAGTCAGCGCCCACTGCACCAGCCAGCAATGCATTCCAGAGGCTCACAATTCTCTGGGAAAAGAAGACCTGCCTAACATCCAATTGATTCCTATACTTACACAGCATAAGCTCACGTCACCATCCCCATGTCCTCCCCAATCTGATAAACTGGAGTAATCTAGCAATATGCACGCTGTCCAGTCCTTTATTTATTTAATAGACCTCTATCAGGTTGCCTCTAAATCTGCGCTGCTCTAAAGTAAATAGTCTGAGGTCCTTAAGCCTACCAGAGTAGCAGAGGGTTTTAAGCTCGGAATCATTTGTATAGGTCTCCTCTGGACATTTTTCAAGGCCACTATATCACCCACCATGTGGAGGGACCAAAACTGGGCACTGTACTCTAGATGTGGCCTGATCAGCAATCTGTACAAAATGGTGTCCTTTAATTTATATTGAATAATTCTATTAATACAACCCAATATCTTGTTAGCTTTAGCTACAAGTTTTAGTTTTTCTACATTGGTCAGGAACCTTCAGTGATTTGTGCCCAAAAACAACTACATCTTTTTCTCTCTCGACTTCTCTCAGTATTCTTCACTGCAAATGACGCGTGTTGGCCCGACCAACATGCATGACACTACATTTATCTAAATTAAATGCCACTTGCCAATGTGTGGCTCACTCCTCCAGCACATCAAAATCTTTTTGGATTTGATTCCACTCCTCTACTGTCTTAATCCTTGCAAAGATTTTGGTGCAGTTTGTAAACTTACTTACCAGGTTATTTACAAAGATTGTGAAGAGTGGTGGGCCTAGAACCGAAACCTGGGGGGCACCACGAGTAACATGTCTCCCAGCTGAACCACATCTGTTAACTGCAACTTTTTGGCTGCAAAATTGGAGCCAATTCCAAATCCAGCGTTTCAACTTCCTACTGATACCACAAGATTCCATTTTGTGACGTAACCTAGTGTGAGGTACCTTATCAAAGGCTTTATGAAAGTCCGGGTATCCACTACCTAGTGACTTCCTCAAATTTGTTAGGAATGCCTATTTTTTTGGAAGCCATGTTGGGAATTTCTCATTCCTGACTAGAGTTCCGGAGTATTCTGCCATCTTAAGGCTTGTGTGTGTTTGTGAATAGTACTAAAGATATAACAATGGCGATGAAGATGGGATAATCGAGAAAAAAAAGCTGCAATTTTTGTTGGTGGAGGATTCAGCCAACTGACAGAGCAACTTTGAGAGCTGCTCTGTTTTGATTAACAGCTACAAATCCAAGGTAAATTAAAAGCACACTTGTTTGAACTGCCAGAGTCCAGATGGTCGCGCCTATGTGAATAATAGGGCGTTTGGGGGAGTTTCAACATGACCGTGAAAGTTTCGGAGCATACGTGGAGCGGCTAGAAATGTTTTTCACTGCAAATAATATCATCGAAGTCCCCAATGATGAAAACCATAACCGGGTGGTGTTGGAAAGAAAAAGGGCTATTTTCTTAACTGAAGCAGGGCCCTAGGTGTATAAAACCCTGAAAGATTTGCTTGTGCCTTTCAAGCCAAAGGACACAACTCTTAAGCAGATTCTCAGCACTACAGTCCTGAACCCCTGGAAATTGCTGAAAGTTATTGTTTCGGAATACGAGATCAGTTAACCGAAGAAAATATCAGTGAGTACATTTTAGCATTAAAAAAGCTATCTGTTCTCTGTAATTTCAGAAACTTTCAGGACCGAGCATTGCGTGACTGCTTTGTTTGTGGGATGAAAAATGATGCGATCAGAAGAAAGTTATTGACAACTCCTAACTTGACTTTTGATTTAGCTTGTCAAACAGTTATATCAATGGACATGGCCGACCAATATTCCCAAAAATGTCACACTATTTCAAGTCGTCAGACAACCGAGGTGAATCGTCTGCAGGTTAAAAGTAAAAGGCAGTTGGGCCCCAAGATCTCAGCAACTGGCAATGGTAACAGAGCATTGAAGTCCTGCTATCAGTGTCTGGGACAACACAACGCTCAAAGTTGTCCATATGTGAAGGCAGAGTGTTTCATCTGCAGGAAAACTGGGCATCTTGCAAAGGCATGCCGACTGAAGGGTAAACCCAGCTTTCAAAGCAATGAGTAGAAATCCCCAGAGACTACATAGCATGGAATAAAATCAACAGGATGAGGTGGTTTTAGAGCTACACATCATCAGGAGTATGAGGTTAACTAACAGTGATTCAAAAAGTATCATAATCCATATAGGTGTTGCAGGAACCAAGATGCCCATGAAAATCGACATTGGTGCATCCGTGAGTGTAGTACCGGAGTCGCCATACCTCGACAAATTGCGTGATTTCCCATTGAAGAAATCCAAGATACAGCTGCGAGGCTACTCGGGAGAGAGCAATCCTGTGGTAGGTCATATCACCGTACCGGTGAAATACAAGGGTCAATTTCAGAGCTTGCCTCTATTAGTAGTGGCAGGAGACAAGCCTGCCTTATTGGAAGAAATTGGTTGGGATCACTGAAGCTGGATTGGAGTGAGATTTTTTGTGTTGAAATGAGATTTGCATCAAAGGATGATATCATCAAGAATTATCCGAAGGTGTTCTGCGAAACAGGCAATCCGATCCAAGGCTTCAAGGCAAGTGTCAAGGTACAGAAGGACGCTAGATCGGTTTACTGCAAGCCACGTTCCATACCATATGCACTCAAGGAGAAAGTTGAGCAAGAACTCAAAAGACTAGAGACTGAGAACATTATTGCTAAGATAGATCTACGTAATTGGGCTACACCCATTGTTGTTGTACCTAAGTCCGATGGTAAGGTAAGATTGTGTGGTGATTATAAAGTAACCGCAAACCAGGTTCTAGAGAGTAATGTCCCCATTACATTGCCAAATATAGAAGATTTGTTCACAACACTGGCAGGTGGTCAGATCTTCTCAAAGTTGGATCTTACGAATGCCGACTTACAGCTTGAACTAGATGAGGAGTCAAAGTCATGCTTGACTATAAATACTTATCTTGGTCTATACCAATTTAATAGGCTACCATTTGGAGTGTCTTCCGCCCCTGCCTTATTCCAAGGGTTGATGAACCAGATTTTGCAAGGTATTGAAGGGATAGTGTGTTATTTAGATGACATACTAATTTCAGCACCAAATAAGCAAATTCATAATAACATATTGAATGAAGTGCTCAAACGGCTAGAGAAGCACAGAGTACGAGTTACTGCTCGCAAGTGTGAGTTATTTCAAAATTCAGTGGAGTATTTAGGGCACAGAGTAGACAAAGATGGTTTACATCCAACCAAGGGAAAGCTGGATGCAATTAGAAATGCACCCACTCCCAAGAATGTCACCGAACTTCAATTATTTTTGGGTCTTTTTGGGAAGTTCTTGTCAAAATTGGCTACAGTATTACATCCACTGAATGAACGATTGAAAAAACAAGTCCATTGGAAGTGGTCAGAAGAATGCGATACAGCATTCAAGGAGTATAAAAGCAAATTGGTAGAGAGCACCATGTTAGTTCACTATGACGTATCTAAGGAGATCAAGCTAGCATGTGATGCCTCTCCGAATGGAGTTGGGACAGTGATCTCTCATATACTACATAGTGGGGAGGAGAGACCAGTTGCTTTTGCTTCACACACTCTCAGTGCCAGTGAGCGTAATTATGCGCAAATCGAAAGGGACGCTTTGGCATTAATTTTTGGGGTCAAGAAGTTCCACAAATACTTGTATGGTTGTAAGTTTACCATCATTATGGACCATAAGCCCCTAACAGCAATCCTCCATCCAAAGTCCCCAGTTCCAACATTAGTTGCAGCCCGAATGCAGAGATGGGCTTTGATTTTGTCAGCATATACATATATTGAATACAGACGATCAGCTGATCACAGTAATGCCAATGCTATGTCTAGATTGCCTTCCCCATCACAAGCTACACCCAATAGGGAAGAAGTGTTCTATTTTTCATACATTGATGAACTGCCAGTCACAGCTGAAGAGATTGGTAGAGCAACCAAACGTGACCCAGTTATGTCAAAGGTGTATGATTATATTGCAAATGGCTGGACAAAGCAGGTAACAGACAAAGATATTCATCTATTCTTCATTCATAGAAATGAATTATCAGTCGATAAAGATTCTATCATGTGGGGTGCAAGAGTGGTTATACCAAATGAATTCAGGTCCAAATTATTATGAGACCTCCATGACCAGCACCTGGAAATGTGCTTGACCAAGACTTTTGCACGCAGTTACTTTGATAGAAGTAGAGTAAAAAAGAGAGAGTTCAAATGGAAATCAAGGGCATCCCTTGGAGGAAAACTTTCCTCAGGATCAGCCTCGAATGAGTTTAAATTCGACACCATGTTTGGAAGGTTCTGTTCGAGAGTGAAGGTATCCTCTTTGAAACAGAAAACAAGTGGTTAAGCTTGATTTGTAAATATGGAAAAAGAAGTCCATGTATTTTGTTATGTATAACCATGCAAGTTATGTATGATGATTATTTTGTTATAATTACTTCTTCATTAAGGAGGGAGAAGTGTAATATATATAGCTCCACCTGTGGACTACAGTGGCACTGCAGCCAGTGCTGTGTACAAATAAAGAGGGAACAGGTCACCTGACTAGAGTTTCAGAGTGTTCTGCCATCTTAAGGCTTGTATGTGTTTGTGAGTAGTACTGAAGATATAACAATCATAGAGGGCATCTCTTATGATCCCTTCCAGCATCTTCCCAATAGTGAATGTCAGGCTGATAGACCTGTAGTTCCCTGGCTCTGATTTGTCCCCTTTATTGAAAATAGGAGCTACCTGAGCTAGCTTCCAGTCTAAAGGAACTATTCCTGACTCTATTGAACTGTTGAAGATAGGGCAAGGGGCTCACAGAGCACCTGTCCTATCTCCTTAATCACTCTTGGATGATCCAGAGCTAAAGCTTCCCTAATCTATCCAAAATGATATAACAATCTATTTTAATATTAATAATGCTGTTCAATACTGAGCACCCTCCATCTGGAAAATAAGCATCCTCAACAGGAATATAGACTGATGCAAAATAGACATTTAGCAGCTCTGCCAAAACCCAAGAATCTGTTTGAATCTGCCCTACAGTAACCTTTCGTGGCCCTATACAATCCTTAATGGTCTTTTGATTTCTGACATAGCTAAAAAAAGCTTTTACTATTACTGCCAGAATTACCTGTCGTCTTCAATTCCAGAGATCTTTTGGCTAATCTTATGGCTATTTTTGCCTTCCTTAATTGCATGCTATACTTTCCCCTGTTCTTGTGTGTGTTAAATTCCTTAAATGTGTAGAACGCCTTCTCTTTCAAATGAATTTGCCTCTGTACTTTCCTCGTCCACCATTATAGTTTTGTTTTGTTTTGCCATGCGCCCTTCTTTTAGCCTTTGGAACATTGGCTTCATTCTGTTCAAGAATAGCTTTAAATAGAACTCATTTGTCCTCAGTACTTGATTTCCTATCTAGTAATGTTACCCAGTCAACTTTTGCCAGATCTTCAGCCAGTTTTGTAAAGCTAACCCTCTTAAAACCTGGGACCAGCATTAGGCTGGCTGCAGCCTTGGATTGGCCAATAGGATTAAGCCTAATTATATTATGATCCGAACTGGTCAGATTTCCCCTCACATGGAGATTTGATACAGCACATCGCACAATCAAACTGAAGCCCAGGGATTGAGTTGCAGAGGCAGAGGGTTTTAATAAGATAACAAGTGTTGTCCCAAAAAGCAGAGTCTCAACTTCCAGTTATTGACTTAACTGACCAAAGGTTTGGGAACTGAGAGTTCATGGAAAATAAACGACTTGTTGCTTTGCACAGCGTCAGTAGTTTATTGAGCTTGATGTCACTCTATGGTTGATCCTCCATGAGACTCTGATTGACCTCGTGGATGCACTGCATCTATTTATAAAAATCCCAGGGAGTGTTAGTGAGAGGCAGAGCTAGAAAATAAAACGACAGAAGAAAAATAGACTTTATTTTTTTAAGGAATATGGAAATGATGTACATGGTATTCTAGGAAAAAAAGGCAAAATCAGAACCATAGGAAGGCAATCAGGAGGTGAAATGACTTCAAGGCTAAAGATTTTATTGGATATTTTTTGAAAAACCTTGCGAGAAGCAAGTTATTTGACCTTTTCAATAGACAATCAGCAGCAGCATGATGGCACTGCTGGAAAGGATTCCACTCTCTCAACGTGCAACTCACCAGTGAGGGGCCTGACTGCCAAGTTGCAATTGGAGACTCCTGGAACTAAAGTGGCTCTTGTCTCGTGACAGCAAAGGCTTGAGATGGACATGCAGGCCCCACCTTGTTAAATATTGTGCTGTTTAGTGTCTTGCTGTCTTTTTGCTTCAAGCTATTATTTTATCTGTAAATAAATATAACCAAGTATTTCAGTTTATGCAACAGACTCTGGAGGGAGATGGTGGAAGCAGCTAGTATTGATTATACAAATGCAAATTTGATAAGATTTCTTTTAGAAAATAACATTTTGTGATACAATATATAAGTCATTTGAGACATGACATGTCGTAAATGTAGCATGGTTGGGAGGAAAAGGTTGACTTCATGCAATGGTTCCTAAAGTTCTCCACCACTGGAGCTTTCACGAAGGAAGACACAAATAAACTTCCATAAATACTGGGGGACTGAGGGTCTAGTGAGAAGGAGGAACTGAAGGAGATCCTTATTACTCAGAAAATTGTGCTAGGGAAATTGATGGGATTGAAGGCCGATAAATCCCCAAGGCCTGATAGTCTGCATCCCAGAGTACTTAAGGAAGTGGCCCTAGAAATAGTGGATGCATTGGAGATCATTTTCCAAAAGTCTATCGACTCTGGATCAGTTCCTATGGACTGGAGGGTAGCTAATGTAACACCACTTGTTAAAAGAGGAGAGAGAGAGAAAACAGGGAATTATAGATTGGTTAGCCTAACATCAGTAGTGGGGAAACTGTTGGAATCAATTATTAAAGATGAAATAGCAGCGCATTTGGAAAGCAGTGACAGGATTGGTCCAAGTCAGCATGGATTTATGAAGGGAAAATCATGCTTGACAAATCTTCTAGAATTTTTTGAGAATGTAACTAGAGGAGTGGACAAGGAAGAACCAGTGGATGTGGTGTATTTGGACTTTCAAAAGGATTTTGACAAGGTCCCACACAAGAGATTGGTATGCAAAATTAAAGCACATGGTATTGGGGGTAATGTATTGACATGGATAGAGAACTGGTTGGCAGACAGGAAGCAGAGAGTCGGGATAAATGGGTCCTTGTCAGAATGGCAGGCAGTGACTAGTTTGGTGCCGCAGGGCTCAGTGCTGGGACCCCAGCTATTTACAATATACATCAGTGATTTAGATGAAGGAATTGAGTGTAATATCTCCAAGTTTACAGCTGACACTAAGCTGGGTGGTGGTGTGAGCTGTGACGAGGATGTTAAGAGGCTGCAGGGTGACTTGGAAAGGTTAGGTGTGTTGTGTATGGAGTAAGAGTCAGACTGAACACTGTGAGCTCAAAGTAAAGTGTGACTGTAGTCTTTTATTGCTGGTCTCCAGAGTGCCTCTCCAACCTGTGAAGCCTCCTTAAATACCTGTGCTCTCAAGGGATTATGGGATCCCTTGGGACTCCAGTGGATGAGCCCTCTGGTGGCTGTACAGAGTAAATAGAAGTCCACATATATAACAACACTCCCCCCACAAAGTCAGTAGTATAATTTACAATGTGAGTCGATCTGGGACCCTTCTTCCCTGGTTGATCATCTCGGTGTGAAAGTTGGTGTTGTTGAATCATTTATTGGGCCTTCGCTGGGCTGCTGTGCAGCTGGCCTTGCTGGGCTGCCTGGTGTGTTGGGCCCTGCAGGGCTGCTGTGGATGATGGGTTCTGCTTTGTGGTCAACCGTGGGGCCGGTTGCCACTGGTGTGTATGTTAGGGGATCGAAAAAGGTAGGGTCCAAGGTGGGTTCCTCAGGATAGTCCGTGAACCTGAGTTTGATTTGGTCCAAGTGTTTCCGGTGAATGAATCCACGTGAAAGTTTGACCAGAAACACCCTGCTCCCCTCTTTGGCCACAACAGTGCCGGGAAGCCACTTGGGACCTTGTTCATAATTTAAAACAAATACAGGATCATTGATTTCAATTTTGCGTGACACATTTGCGCTATTATGGTATGCACTTTGTTGAAGTTTTTGCCTGCTCTCTATCTGTTCATGTAGATCAGGGTGAACTAACGAGAGCCTTGACTTAATTGCTCTTTTCATGAGCAGTGCAGCAGGTGGGTTCCCAGTGGGTGAGTGGGGTCTCGTGCGGTAGCTAATCAGGACTCGGGATAGTCTGCAGGCGAGTCTGCAGTGAGCCTTCAGTTACCCTCTTCAAGCCTTCCTTGATGGTTTGCACTGACCATTGGACGTTGTCTTAAACGGGGCAGATGTGACATGTTCGATCCCATTAAGGGTCATGAATTCTTTGAACTCAGCACTGGTAAAGCATGGCCCGTTGTCGCTCACCAGGACATCGGGTAAGCCGTGTGTGGCAAACATGGCCCGCAGGCTTTCAGTAGTGGCAGCGGATGTGCTATCTCACATTCAAACCACTTGGAGTACACGTCTACAACCACAAGGAACATTTTACCCAAGAACGGGCCTGCATAGTCGACGTGTACCCTAGACCACGGTTTGCAGGGCCAAGACCATAAACCTTGCGGCGCCTCCCTGGGTACATTGCTTAACTGCGAGCATGTATTACATCTGTGAATGCAGGACTCTAAGTTTGCATCGATACCGGGCCACCACACATGGGATCTGGCTATCACTTTCATCATTACGATGCCTGGGTGGGTACTGTGGAGGTCATTTATGAAGTATCTCTGCCCTTCTTGGGGACCACTACTCGATTGCCCCACAGAAGGCAGTCTGCCTGTGTAGACATTTCATCTTTGCGTCGCTGGAATGTCTTTATCTCTTCCTGCAGTTCCACTGGGACACTGGGCCAGCTCCCATGAAGCACACAGTTTTGACTAAAGATAATAAGGGGTCCTGGCTTGTCCAGGTTTTGATCTGCCGGGCAGTGACGGGTGATTGCTCACTCTCAAATGCTTCCATAACCATGGCTAGATCTGCTGGCTGTGCCATTTCCACCCCTGTGGTGGGCAATGGCAACCTACTGAGAGCATCGGCGCAGTTTTCTGTGCCTGGCCTGTGGCGGATGGCGTAGTTGTATGCGGACAACGTGAGCGCTCATCTCTGGATGCGGGTCGATGCATTGGTATTTATCCTTTTACTCTCGGAAAACAGGATTATAAGTGGTTTATGGTCACTTTCCATTTCGAATTTTAACCCAAACAGGTATTGATGCATTTTCTTTACCCCATAGACACACGCTAACGCTTCTTTTTCAATCATGTTGTAGGCTGTCTCAGCCTTAGACAGACTCCTGGATGCATAAGCAACCGGTTGCAGTTTGCCGAAATCATTAGCTTGTTGCAATACACACCCGATGTCATATGACGACGCATCACATGTTAGTAGCAAACGCTTACGTGGATCATACAACACAAGCAATTTGTTTGAGCATAACAATTTTCTCACTTTTACAAAGGCATTTTCTTGGCTTTTGCCCCAAACTCATTCGCCCCCTTTTCGTAGTAAGACATGTAGTGGTTCTAGCAGTGTGCTGAGACCCGGTAAGAAGTTACCAAAGTAATGCAAGAGTCCCAGAAACGACCGCAGCTCCGTCACATTCTGTGGCCTCGGTGCGTTCTTGATTGCCTCTGTCTTCGTGTTGGTGGGCCTGATACTGTCTGCCGCAATCCTCCTTCCCAAGAACTCTACTTCAGGTGCCAGGAAAACATACTTTGAGCGTTTTAACCTGAGCCCCACGCGGTTGAGTCGACTAAGAACCTTCTCCTGGTTCTGCAGCTGCTTGACTGTGTTCCGACCTGTGACCAAGATGTCGTCCTGGAAGACCACGGTGTGCGGGACTGACTTCAGTAAACTTTCCATGTTTCTCTGGAATATCGCCGCTGCCGATCGGATTCCAAACGGGCATCTGTTATAAACAAAAAGACCTTTGTGCGTGTTGATGCAGGTGAGGACCTTCGATGTTTCCTGCAGTCCCTGCGTCATGTAGGCTGAAGTCAGATCCAGCTTTGTGAACGTCTTTCCTCCCGTCAGCATTGCAGAGGTCGTCAGCTTTTGATAGTGGGTATTGGTCCTGCAGGGAGAAACGATTGATAGTTACTTTGTAATCGCCACAGATTCTGACGGTGCCGTCTCCCTTGAGAACTGGGACAATAAGACTGGCCCACTTGCTGAACTCGATCGGTGAAATGATGCCCTCTTGTTGCAGCCGGTCTAGTTCGATCTCTACCCTTTCTCTCATCATGTACGGTACTGCTCTCGCCTTGTGATGGATGGGTCCCGCCCCCGGAATTAGGTGGATCTGCACTTTTGCTCCTTTGGAATTTCCCGATGCCTGGTCCGAACAACGAAGGAAATTTGTTTAATACCTCAGCACACAAAGTGTCATCAGCAGGCGATAGCTTTCGGACATCATCCCAGTTCCAGCGTATCTTTCCCAGCCAACTCCTGCCGAGCAGCGTGGGACCATCGCCCTGTAACAACCAGAGTGGTAGCTTGTGCACCGCTCCATCGTAGGAGACCTTTATGGTAGTACTGCCGATTACAGGAATCAGTTATTTTGTGTAAGTTCTTAGTTTCGTGCGAACTAGAGTCAAGACTGGCCTTAAGGCCTTGTTGCACCACAACCTTTCATAGAAACATAGAAACATAGAAAATAGGTGCAGGAGTAGGCTATTTGGCCCTTTTAGCCTGCACCGCCATTCAATGAGTTCATGGCTGAACATGCAACTTCAGTACCCCATTCCTGCTTTCTCACCATACCCCTTGATTCCCCTAGTAGTAAGGACTTCATCTAACTCCTTTTTGAATATATTTAGTGAATTGGCCTCAACAACTTTCTGTGGTAGAGAATTCCACAGGTTCACCACTCTCTGGTTCACCACTCATCTCGGTCCTAAATGGCTTCCCCCTTATCCTTAGACTGTGTCCCCTGGTTCTGGACTTCCCCAACATTGGGAACATTCTTCCTGCATCTAACCTGTCTAACCCCGTCAGAATTTTAAAAGTTTCTATGAGGTCCCCTCTCATTCTTCTGAACTCCAGTGAATACAAGCCCAGTTGATCCAGTCTTTCTTGATAGGTCAGTCCCGCCATCCCGGGAATCAGTCTGGTGAACCTTCGCTGCACTCCCTCAATAGCAAGAATGTCCTTCCTCAGGTTAGGAGACCAAAACTGTACACAATACTCCAGGTGTGGCCTCACCAAGGCCCTGTACAATTGTAGCAACACCTCCCTGCCCTTGTACTCAAATCCCCTCGCTATGAAGGCCAACATGCCATTTGCTTTCTTAACCGCCTGCTGTACCTGCATGCCAACCTTCAATGACTGATGTACCATGACACCCAGGTCTCTTTGCACCTGCCCTTTTCCTAATCTGTCACCATTCAGATAATAGTCTGTCTCTCTGTTTTTACCACCAAAGTGGATAACTTCACATTATATTTCATCTGCCATGCATTTGCCCACTCACCTAACCTATCCAAGTCGCTCTGCAGCCTCATAGAATCCTCCTTGCAGCTCACACTGCCACCCAACTTAGTGTCATCCGCAAATTTGGAGATACTACATTTAATCCCCTCGTCTAAATCATTAATGTACAGTGTAAACAGCTGGGGCCCCAGCACAGAACCTTGCGGTACCCCACTAGTCACTGCCTGCCATTCTGAAAAGTCCCCATTTACTCCTACTCTTTGCTTCCTGTCTGACAACCAGTTCTCAATCCATGTCAGCACACTACCCCAAATCCCATGTGCTTTAACTTTGCACATTAATCTCTTGTGTGGGACCTTGTCGAAAGCCTTCTGAAAGTCCAAATATACCACATCAACTGGTTCTCCCTTGTCCACTCTACTGGAAACATCCTCAAAAAATTCCAGAAGATTTGTCAAGCATGATTTCCCTTTCACAAATCCATGCTGACTTGGACCTATCATATTACCTCTTTCCAAATGCACTGCGATGACATCCTTAATAATTGATTCCATCATTTTACCCACTACCGATGTCAGGCTGTAATTCCCTGTTTTCTCTCTCCCTCCTTTTTTAAAAAGTGGGGTTACATTGGCTACCCTCCACTCCATAAGAACTGATCCAGAGTCAATGGAATGTTGGAAAATGACTGTCAATGCATCCACTATTTCCAAGGCCACCTCCTTAAGTACTCTGGGATGCAGTCCATCAGGCCCTGGGGATTTATCGGCCTTCAATCCCATCAATTTCCCCAACACAATTTCCCGACTAATAAGGATTTCCCTCAGTTCCTCCTCCTTACTAGGCCCTCCGACCCCTTTTATATCCGGAAGGTTGTTTGTGTCCTCCTCAGTGAATACCGAACCAAAGTACTTGTTCAATTGGTCCGCCATTTCTTTGTTCCCCGTTATGACTTCCCCTGATTCTGACTGCAGGGGACCTACGTTTGTCTTTACTAACCTTTTTCTCTTTACATATCTATAGAAACTTTTGCAATCCGTCTTAATGTTCCCTGCAAGCTTCTTCTCGTACTCCATTTTCCCTGCCCTAATCAAACCCTTTGTCCTCCTCTGCTGAGTTCTAAATTTCTCCCAGTCCCCGGGTTCTCTGCTATTTCTGGCCAATTTGTATGCCACTTCCTTGGCTTTAATGCTATCCCTGATTTCCCTTGATAGCCACGGTTGAGCCACCTTCCCTTTTTTATTTTTACGACAGACAGGAATGTACAATTGTTGTAGTTCATCCATGCGGTCTCTAAATGTCTGCCATTGCCCATCCACAGTCAACCCCTTCAGTATCATTCGCCAATCTATCCTAGCCAATTCACGCCTCATACCTTCAAAGTTACCCTTCTTTAAGTTCTGGACCATGGTCTCTGAATTAACTGTTTCATTCTCCATCCTAATGCAGAATTCCACCATATTATGGTCACTCTTCCCCAAGGGGCCTCGCACAACGAGATTGCTAATTAATCCTCTCTCATTACACAACACCCAGTCTAAGATGGCCTCCCCCCTAGTTGGTTCCTCGACATATTGGTCTAGAAAACCATCCCTTATGCACTCCAGGAAATCCTCCTCTACCGTATTGCTTCCAGTTTGGTTAACCCAATCTATGTGCATATTAAAGTCACCCATTATAACTGCTTTTGCCCATGATGGATTGGCTCGCGCCCGTGTCCAGCTCCACTGACACCAGGAGTCCATTTAGTTCAGCATTATTGTGGTGAACGTGTGCAACCCACGTATCTCTGCCTCCTCAGTCTGAGGCAATGGTTCGTCGTGATTCTCCGTAGATCTGTCCTCCTCTGCAACATGGTGGTTTGCAGGTTTAACAGGATTTGCAACTCGCCTGCACACTCATTGGAGGTATCCCATTATTCCACAGCCCTTGCAAAAGTACCCTTTGAATTGGCAGGAATGGAAATGATGATCACCCCCGCAGCACCAACAAGGTGTTAATGGCCTTACATTCATCACCCTTGATGGTGGACTCTGAGACATCTGCGGACATGCAGCTGCAGGCATATGTGACCTGCCCTGTATGTTACGATTCAAAAACAACATCACTTTGTTCACAGTACTTGTAGCAGTACTTGTGTGCTGAGAGATTTGCTTCGTATTGTCACTGGTGGCAATGAACGCCTGGGCTATTGCTATGGCCTTACTCAGGTTGGAGTCTCTGCAGTCAAAAGTTTGCGAAGTATGGTTTCGTGGCCAATGCCAAGTATGAAAAAGTCTCTGAGCATGTGCTCCAAATGTCCTTCAAATTTGCAATGTCCTGCAAGGCGTCTAAGCTCGGCGACATAACTCGCCACTTCCTGGCCTTCAGACCTTTTGTGGGTGTAGAACATGTACCTCGCCATCAGAACACTTTCCTTCGGGTTCAAATGCTCTCGGACCAGTGTGCACAAATCGTCGCACAATTTCTCCGTGGATTTCGCTGGAGTGAGCAGATTCTTCATGAGGCCATATGTTGGTATCCCACAGACGGTGAGGTGGATCGCCCTTCGTTTGGCAGCGCTCTCTTCCCCATCTAGCTCGTTGGCCACAAAGTATTTGTCGAGTCGCTCCACAAAAGTTTCCCAATCATCTCCCTTCGAAAATTTCTCCAGTATGCCCACTGTTCTCTGGATCTTTGCGTTTGCTATCTGTATCTCGTCGGCAGTTGTTGTATTTGGAGAAAGAGTCAAAGTAAAGCGTGACCTTAGTCTTTTATTGCAGGTCTCCAGGGTGCCGCTCCAACCTGTGAAGCCTCCTTAAATACCTGTGCTCCCAAGGCATAATGGGATCCCTTGGGACTCCAGGGGATGAGCCCTCTGGTGGCTGTACAGAGTAAATACAAGTTCACATATATAACAAGGTGATTGGGCAAATGCATGGGAGATGCAGTATAATGTGGATAAATGTGAGGTTATCCACTTTGGTGGCAAAAACAGAAAGGAAGAATATTATCTGAATGGCGACAGGTTAGGAGGGGAGGTACAGCGAAACCTGGGTGTCATGGTACATCAGTCATTGAAATTTGGCATGCAGGTACAGCAGGTGGTGAAGATGGCAGATGGCATGTTGGCCTTCATAGCTAGGGATTTGCGTATAGGAGCAGGGAGGTTTTACTGCAGTTGTGCAGGGCCTTAGTGTGGAATATTGTGTGCAGTTATGGTCTCCTAATCTGAGGAAACATAAAAACATAGAAAATAGGTGCAGGAGTAGGCCATTTGGCCCTTCAAGCCTGCACCGCCATTCAATAAGATCATGGCTGATCATTCCCTCAGTACTCCTTTCCTGCTTTCTCTCCATGCCCCTTGATTCCCTTAGCCATAAGGGCCATATCTAACTCCCTCTTGAATATATCCAATGAACTGGCATCAACAACTCTCTGCAGCAGGGAATTGCACAGGTTAACAACTCTCTGAGTGAAGAAGTTTCTCCTCATCTCAGTCCTAAATGGCCTATCCTTTATCCTAAGATTATGTTCCCTGGTTCTGGACTTCCCCAACATCGTGAACATTCTTCCCGCATCTAACCTGTCCAGTCCCGTCAGAATCTTATTCGTTTCTACGAGATCCCCTCTCATCCTTCTAAACTCCAGTGAATAATGGCCCAGTTGATCCAGTCTCTCCTCGTATGACAGCCCAGCCATCCCTGGAATCAGTCTGATGAACTTTCGCTGCACTCCCTCAATAGCAATAATGTCCTTCCTCAGATTAGGAGACCAAAACTGAACACAATATTCCAGGTGAGGTCTCACTAAGGCTGTGTACAACTGCAGTAAGACCTCCCTGCTCCTAAACTCAAATCCCCTACCAAGAAGGCCAACATACCATTTGCTTTCTTCACCGCCTGTTGTACCTGCATGCCAACTTTCAATGACTGATGAACCATGACACCCAGATCTCATTGCACCTCCCCTTTTCCTAATCTGCCGCCGTTCAGATAATATTCTGCCTTCGTGTTTTTGCTCCCAAAATAGATAACCTCACATGTATCCACATTATACTGCATCTGCCATGCATTTGCCCACTCACCTAACCTGTCCAAGTCACCCTGCATCCTCTTCGCATCCTCCTCACAGCTCACACCGCCATCCAGTTTAGTGTCGTCTGCAAACTTGGAGATATTACACTCAATTCCTTCATCTAAATCATTGATGTATATTGTAAAGAGCTGGGGTCCCAGCACTGAGCCCTGCTGCACTCCACTAGTCACTGCCTGTCATTCTGAAAAGGACCCGTTTATCCCAACTCTCTGCTTCCTGTCTGCCAACCAGTTCTCTATCCATGTCAGTACATTACCCCCAATACCATGCGCTTTGATTTTGCACACCAATCTCTTGTGCGGGACCTTGTCAAAAGCCTTTTGAAAGTCCAAATACACCACATCCACTGGTTCTCCCTTGTCCACTCTGCTAGTTACATCCTCACAAATTTCCAGAAGACTCGTCAAGCATGATTTCCCTTTCATAAATCCATGCTGACTTGGACTGATCCTGTCACTGCTTTCCAAATGCGCTGCTATTTCATCTTTAATAATTGATTCCAACAGTTTCCCCACTACTGATGTTAGGCTAACCAATCTATAATTCCCTGTTTTCTCTCTCTCTCCTCTTTTAACAAGTGGTGCTACATTAGCTACCCTCCAGTCCATAGGAACTGATCCAGAGTCGATAGCCTTTTGGAAAATGATCACCAATGCATCCACTATTTCTATGGCCATTTCCTTAAGTACTCTGCGATGCAGACTATCAGGCCCCAGGGATTTATCGGCCTTCAATCCCATCAATTTCCCTAACGCAATTTCCCGCCTCATAAGGATATCCTTCAGTTCCTCTTTCTCACTAGACCCACTGTCCCCTCGTACATTTGGAAGTTTATTTGTGTCTTCCTTCGTGAAGACAGAACCAAAGCATTTGTTCAATTGGTCTGCCATTTCTGTGTTCCCCATTATAAATTCACCTGAATCTGACTGCAAGGGACCTACGTTTGTCTTCACTAATCTCTTTACTTTCACATATTTATAGAAGCTTTTGCAGTCAGTTTTTATGTTCCCTGCACGCTTCCTCTCGTACTCTATTTTCCCCCTCTTAATTAAAACCTTAGTCCTCCTCTGTTGAATTCTAAATTTCTCCTAGTCCTCAGGTTTGTTGCTTTTTCTAGACAATTTATATGCCTCTTCCTTGATTTTAGCACTATCCTTAATTTCCCTTGTTAGCCACGGTTGAGCCACCTTTCCCGTTTTATTTTTACTCCAGACAGGGATGTACAATTGCTGAAGTTCATCCATGTGATCTTTAAATGTTTCCATTGTTTATCCACCGTCAACCCTTTAAGTGTCCTTTGCCAGTCTATTCTAGCCAATTCACCCCTCATACTGGTTGCGTTCCTTCCGCTGCCTGCGCCTCTTTTCTGCATACACTTGTCGATGAGACTCGAGGCGCTCAGCACCCTCCCGGATGCACTTCCTCCACTCAGGGCGGTCTTTGACCAGGGACTCCCAGGTGTCAGTGGGGATGCTGCACTTTATCAGAGAGGCTTTGAGGGTGTCCTTGTAACATTCCCTCTGTCACCCTTGGCTCATTTGCCATGAAGGAGTTCCAAGTAGAACGCTTGCTTTGGGAGTCTCGTGACTGGCATGCGGACAATGTGGCCTGTGCAGCGGAGCTGATCAAGTGTGGTCAGTGCTTCAATGCTGGGGTTGTTGGCCTGGTCGAGGACGTTAATGTTGATGTGTCTGTCCTCCCAGGGGATTTGTAGGATCTTGCGGAGGCATCGTTGATGGTATTTCACCAGCGACTTGAGGTGTCTACTGTACATGGTCTATGCCTCTAAGCCATACAGTAGGGCGGGTATTACTACAGCCCTGTAGACCATGAGCTTGGTGGTAGATTTGAGGGCCTGGTCTTCGAACACTCTTTTCCTCAGGCGGCCGAAGGCTGCGCTGACGCACTGGAGGCGGTGTTGAATCTCCTCATCAATGTCTGCTTTTGTGGATAAGAGGCTCCCGAGGTATGGGAAGTGGTTCACGTTGTTCAGGGTTACGCCATAGATCTTGATGACTGGGAGGCAGTACTGTGCGGTGAGGACAGGCTGGTGGAGGACCTTTGTCTTACAGATGTTTAGCCCAAGGTCCATGCTTTCGTATGCCTCAGTAAATACAGTAAATACAGTAAATACCAGTTTGCAGCCTTTGACACAGTTGATCACTCCATCCTCCTCCAATGCCTCTCCACCATCGTCCAGCTGGGTGGGACTGTACTCGCCTGGTTCCATTCTCATCTATCTAATCATAGCCAAAAAATCACCTGCAATGGCTTCTCTTCCCACTCCCGAATCATTACCTCTGGTGTCCCCCAAGGATCTATCCTTGGCCCCCTCCTATTTCTCATCTATATGCTGCCCCTTGGTGACATCATCCGAAAACACGGCGTCAGTTTCCACATGTATGCTGACGACACCCAGCTCTACTTCACCACCACTTCTCTCGACCCCTCCATGGTCTCTAAATTGTCAGACTGCGCTACTTGTCCGACATCCAGTGCTGGATGAGCAGAGATGTTCTCCAATTAAATATTGGGAAGACTGAAGCCATTGTCTTTGGTTCCCGCCACAAACTGCGTTCCCTAGCCACTGACTCCATCCCTCGCCCTAGCATCTGTCTGAGACTGAACCAGACTGTTCGCAACTTTGGTGTAATATTTGGTGAAATGAGCTTCCGGCCACATATCCACAGCATAACTAAAACCGCCTATTTCCACTCCATAACATCGCCCATCTCCACCCCTGCCTCAGCTCATCTGCTGCTGAAACCCTCATCCATGCCTTTGTTACCTCTAGACTTGACTACTCTAATGGAGTCCTAGCGGGCCTCCCACATACTACCCTACCTAAACTTGAGGTGATCCAAACTCGGCAACCCGTGTCCTAGCTCGCACAAAGTCCCGCTCACCCATTATCCCTGTGCTCACTGACCTACATTGGCTCCCGGTTAAGCAACGCTTCGAATTCAAAATTCTCATCCTTGTTTACAAATCCTTCCATGTCCTCGCCTCTCCCTAACTCCATAATCTCTTTCAGCCTGACCACCCCCCGAGATGTCTGCGCTCCTCAAATTCTGCCCTCTTGAACATCCCTGATTAGAACTGCTCAACCATTGGTGGCTGTGCCTTCAACTGCCTGGGCCCTAAGCTCTGGAACTCCCTCCCTAAACCTCTCCGCCTTTCTATCTCTCCTTCCTCTTTTAAGACGCCCCTTAAAACCTACCTCTTTGACCAAGCTTTTGATCATCTACTGTAATTTCTTCTTATGTGGCTCAGTGCCAAATTTATTTGTTTTGTCTTATAACACTCCTGTGAAGCACCTCGGGATGCTTTACTACGTTAAAGGTGCTATATAAATAAACTGAGGTGTGTGCAGCAGAGCAGGTCTCCAGTCGTCCTGGTTAATCCTTGCCACTGGACCAAGACCTAGCTCTGTCAAGCCCGTGTGGTGGCTGGTGTGCAACGATCACCACACGTTAAAAAAATTCACGCACAGGCATCTTCCACCCCCTCGATTGGAGTTCAGGACTGGAACATCGGGTCCTTCATCGAAACACCTGTGAACTTGTGGAAGCAAGTCATCCTCATTCGAGGGACCACCTATGATGATGATGATATAAATAAAAGTTGTTGTTGTTGATATCTACACTTCATAGGGGTATTGAGATTTTTTTTAATTGACACCGAGCCGCATAAGTAGATATTAGCGCAGGTGACCAAAAGCTTGGTACACAATACTCCAGTTGCAGTCTCACCCGGACCCTATACAATTGCAGTAAGATATCTTTACTCTTATTCTCAAATCCTCTTGTAATAAACAGCAATATACCATTTGCCTTCTTAATTGCTTGCTGTACCTGCATGTTAACTTTCAGTGATTTGCATACAAGGACACCCAGGTCCCTCTGAACACCAACATTTCCCAATCTCTCACCATTTAAAAAATAAACTGCTTTTCTATTTTTCCTACCAAAAGTGGATAACTTCACATGTCTCCACATTATATTCCATCTGACATGTTCTTACCCATTCACTTAGCCTGTCTATATCCCCTTGAAGCTTCTTTACAAGCTCCTCACTGATATGTCCTTACTATACAGTATAAATGCACACGAGGCCCATACTTGAGAGAAGGTCACTCTGTGACCAGTTACCTTTATTACCAAGACCTCAAGTGATGAAGGTAGGTGGAGCTTCCCCTTTTATACCTGAAAGTCCAGGTTAGGAGTGTCTCCCACAAGTTCGCCTTGTGGTCAGTGTTCTCAAGGTATACAACTTAGGTCAGCTTATACATGGGTTACAATGATAGTTGAATACATGACATCACCTCCCCCCCAAAGTCTTATTGGGATCACAGGTTAAGTGGTTTACACTCCCTTGCAGAGCGCCTGAGTTGGAGCTCCGGTTGTTGGGCGCTGGCCTGAGTGTCTGCTGTTTGCGGTGCCTCAGGCCTGTCCAGACTGCCCACAGTGACTGGGCTCTCCTCCACTTGGTTCCGGTGTTCGGTCACCTGTGGAGGAGTAAACTCTACGTCGTGTTCTTCCTCTGCTTCTTCTATGGGGTTGCTGAACCTCCTTTTAGTTTGATCCACGTGTTTGCGGCAGATTTGTCCATTGGTAAGTTTAACTACCAAAACCCTATTCCCCTCTTTGGCAATCACAATGCCTGCAAGCCATTTGGGCCCTGCAGCGTAATTAAGGACAAAAACAGGGTCATTGACATCAATACAGCGCGCCCTCGCATTCCTGTCATGGTAGTCACATTGTGACTGACGCCTACTCTTAACGATTTCTTTCATAGTAGGGTGTATAAGGGATAACCTGGTTTTGAGCGTCCTTTTCATTGGCAGCTCTGCGGGTGGAACCCCTGTGAGCGAGTGTGGTCGGAATCTATTGACCAACAGGAGGCATGATAAGTGGATTTGCAGGGAAGCCCCTTGGATTCTGAGCATCCCCTGTTTGATTATCTGCACTGCTCGTTCCGCCTGGCCGTTTGAGGCCGGCTTGAACGGTGCCGTTCTGACATGGTTGATTCCATTGCCTGCCATGAAGTCCTGGAATTCAGTGCTTGTGAAGCACGGGCCATTGTCGCTGACCAAGACATCTGCTAGACCATGGGTGGCGAACATTGCCCGTAGACTTTCTACCGTGGCAGAGGATGTGCTTGAATTTAAAATGGCACACTCAATCCATTTGGAGTAGGCGTCTACTACAACCAAAAACATTTTTCCCATGAAAGGACCTGCATAGTCCACATGGATGTGTGACCATGGCATGGCGGGCCAGGAGCAGGGGCTAAGGGGGGCTTCCCTCGGTGCGATGCCCAGCTGAGCACACGTGTTGCACCTGCGAACACAAAGTTCCAGTCTGCATCTATCCCTGGCCACCAAACGTGTGACCTGGCAATTGCCTTCATCATGACAATGCCCAGGTGCTCATTGTAAATTTCTCTGATAAACACCTCTCTGCCCATCTGGGGCATGACTATTCTGTTTCCCCACAGTAGGCAATCGGCCTGAATCGAGAGTTCATCCTTGTGCCTATGAAACGGTTTAAATTCCTCAGGGCATGCCCTGTACATGGCTGCCCAGTCCCCATTCAGGACACATTTCTTAACTAAAGACAGTAGCGGGTCTTTATTTGTCCAGACTTTAATCTGACGGGCTGTAACAGGTGAGCCTTCGCTTTTGAAACCTTCAACAGCGATGACCATCTCAGCATCATGCTCAGTTGCCCCCTCAATGGTGACTAGTGGGAGCCTGCTGAGTGCATCGGCGCAGTTTTCAGTGCCCGGTCTGTGTCGAATTGTGTAGTCATAGGCGGCTAACCTAAGTGCCCACCTCTGTATGCGGGCCGATGAATTCGCATTTATGGCCTTGTTGTTGGCCAAAAGGGACGTTAGGGTTTGTGATCTGTTTTCAGCTCAAATTTCCTGCCAAAAAGGTACTGGTGCATTTTTTTTACTGCATATACACATGCTAGCGCTTCCTTTTCTACCATCCCGTAGCCCCTTTCTGCCTGGGACAGACTTCTGGAGGCATAAGCTACTAGCTGTAACTGACCCTTGGCATTCACATGCTGCAACACACAACCGACCCCATAGGACGATGCATCGCACGTTAACACAAGTTTCTTACACGGGTTATATAACGTTAACAGTTTGTTGGAGCATAACAAATTGCGTGCTCTATCAAAAGCCCTTTCCTGGCTGTCCCCCCAGACCCAATCGCGACCTTTGCATCGGAGCACATGTAACGGCTCTAACAGCATGCTCAATTTGGGAAGAAAGTTACCAAAATAGTTCAGGAGCCCCAGGAACGAACGCAGCTCCATTGTGTTGCGGGCTCTGGGTGTCTCTGGATCGCTTCCGTTTTGGACGCAGTAAGTCTGATCCCGTCTGCTGCTACCTCCTCCCCAGGAATTCTACCTCTGGAGCTAAGAAGACGCACTTCGCCTTTTTCAGTCGCAGCCCTACCCGGTCCAGTCTGCATAGCATCTCCTCCAGGTTGTGAAGGTGTTCTTCAGTATAGCGACCCGTGATGAGGATGTCGTCTTGAAAAACCACCGTCCTCAGAATCGATTTGAGGAGGCTTTCCATATTTCGCTGAAAGATCGCGGCGGCCGAACGAATCCCGAACGGACATCTGATATACTCAAACAATCCCTTGTGTGTCGTGATGGTGGTCAGCTTCTTCGACTCACTCGCCAGCTCCTGGGTCATGTAAGCTGAGGTCAGGTCCAATTTTGAAAAAGGTTTGCCACCGGACAGCGTCGCAAAGAGGTCCTCCGCTCTTGGTAGCGGGTACTGGTCTTGGTGTGACACCCGATTGATGGTGGCCTTGTAATCGCCACATATCCTGACCGACCCATCCTCCTTGAGCACCGGCATGATCGGGCTCGCCCAGTCACTGAATTCGACTGGCGAGATGATGCCTTCCCTCAGCAGGCGGTCCAATTCGCATTCTATCTTTTACCGCATCACGTACGGCACCGCTCTGGCCTTGTGGTGTACTGGCCTGGCGTCCGGGTTTATGTGGATCACTACCTTGGCCCCCATGAAAGTGCCGATGCCGGGTTGAAATAATGAGTCAAATTTGTCCAGGACCTGTGAGCATGATACTCGCTCCACAGAAGAAATTGCATTGACATCGCCCCATTTTCAGTTCATGACAGCAAGACAACTCCTCCCCAGTAGTGCGGGACCGTCCCCCGGGACAATCCAGAGTGGCAACCTGTTCTCCGAATCTTTGTGGGTCATGACTACCGTGGCGCTGCCTAACACCGGAATGATCGCCTTTGTATATGTCCATAGTTGTGCGTCAATCGACAATAATTTTGTCCTCCTGGCCTTGGACATCCACAACCTTTCGAATCGTTTGATACTCATCAGGGACTGGCTGGCCCCCGTGTCTAACTCCATTAATACTGAGATGCCATTGAGGAGCACTTTCATCATTATCGGTGGCGTCCTGGTATAAGAACTGTATATGTGCTCCACATGAACTCGCTGAACTTCAGCTTCCAGCGATTTCCCCCAGTACTCATTTGGCCTCGTAGGGCTTACATCGAGCCCGTCCTCCTCGTACATCAACCTGGCTACAGGCTTCCTGCACATACGCGCCAAGTGATCGCTGACGTTGCAGTTTCTGCAAGTATATTGCTGATACCTGCAAGCTCTGGCTGGGTGTTTGCCGCCACACCTCCAGCATGAGCTGGAGGCCCCATTGTTGGAAACAAAAGGTCCATTACCAGTCGATCGTCTCTGACTGTCTCTGTGACTGTCCTTAAGCACACCATTAACAGGTGTTGATGGCCCCATTACTGGCCGCATTATCCATTGCCATGGCATAAATCGCCGTTCAGCTAGCCATTGTCTCTGTTGAATTCCCCCTTTGGGTTCGACTACATGCTGGGGCATGTCCGATTGCCCTTGTCTGCCTAGAGAACTGTGTGCCATGTTAACAATGCTGACTCCTTGGTCGTTTGTCGCATTTGAGCCAAGATTTTTGTCATACATCATTCTGGTCTCTTCCTCCCCTGAGATAAATGTCTGGGCTATCAGAGCTGCCGCTTCCAAGGTCAAGCCTTTGGTCTCAATCAGTTTCCTGAAAACCCCAGCGTGCCCGATGCCCTCAACAAAAAAGTCTAGCAGCATCTCCGCTCTGCAAGCATCTGGGAACTTACATGGGCTCGCCAGTCGCCGGAGATCTGCCACGAAGTCTGGAACACTTTGCCCTTCTCGCCGCCGGTGCGTGTAAAACCGGTGTCTCGCCATGTGCATGCTGCTCGTCGGTTTAAGGTGTTCCCCGATCAACTTACTGAGTTCTTCAAATATCTTGTCCGTCGGCTTCTCTGGCACTAGAAGGTCCTTCATCAGGGAGTACGTTCTAGATCCACAAACTGTCAGGAGATGAGCCCTGCGTTTGTCGGCCGAATCCTGTCTCAACCATTCCTTAGTGACAAAACTTTGCTGTAGTCTCTCAATAGTCTCCCAATCATCACCAACACAGTACCTCTCTTCTGTGCTGCCAGTGGCCATGCTCACGTGGTTTAAATCCCAGTTTCTCGTCGCCGATGATATGTTCCTATTATACAGTATAAATGCACACGAGGCCCATACTTGAGAGAAGGTCACTCTGTGACCAGTTACCTTTATTACCAAGACCTCAAGTGATGAAGGTGGGTGGAGCTTCCCCTTTTATACCTGAAAGTCCACGTTAGGAGTGTCTCCCACAAGTTCGCCCCTTGTGGTCAATGTTCTCAAGGTGTACAACTTAGGTCAGCTTATACATGGGTTACAATGATAGTTGAATACATGACACTCACAACTTACATTCCCACATAGCTTTGTGTCATCAGAAGCTTGGATATATTACATTTGGTCCCCTCATCCAAATCATTGATATAGATTGTGAATAGCTGAGGCCCAAGCACCGATCCTTGCGGCACCCCAGAAGTTACAGCCTGCCAACCCGAAAATTACACATTTATTCCAACTCTCTGTTTTCTGTCTGTTAATCAACCCTCAATCTATGCTGGTATATTATCCCCAATCCCATGAGCCCATATTTTGTTTAATAACTTTTTGTGTGGCACCTTATCGAATGCCTTCTGAAAATCCAAATACACCACATCCACTGGTTCTTCCTTATCTATTCTACTAGTTACAACCTCAAAAAACTCTAACGGATTTGTCAAACATGATTTCTCTTTCATAAATCTGTGTTGACTCTGTCCAGTCCTATTATTATTTTCTAAGTGCCCTGTTACCACGTCCTTAATAGATTCTTGCATTTTCCCTATGACTGATGTCAGGCTAACTGGTCTGTAGTTCCCCGTTTTCTCTCTCCCTCCTTTCTTATATAGCAGGGTTACATTAGCTATCTTCCAAACTTCAGGAACCGTTCTAGAATCTATGGAATTTTGGAAGATGACAACCAATGCATCCACTACCTCTATAGCCACCTCTTTCAAAACCCTCGGATGTAGGTCAGCAGGTCCATGGAATTTATTGGTTTTCAGTCCCATTAATTTCTCCAGTTCTATTTTTTTACTAATACTATGGGGTCGAAATTTGGTACCGCCATTTTTGATGCGGTGTCACCGCATGAAAGAAATTTTTAATGCATCGCTTCAGGCGCACTCCCCAAACGCGAAATTCAGTGTTGACGCCTAAAGAATTGATAGGAGCATTAAATCATGGCATTGCACACTTACCTGGATGCGCTACGCTGTGCTACGCTGCGCTCAGTGGGCCGTTAAGTGTGGGCTCAACACTTGGGACTTAGGCAGCATTTGGAGCCGTGCCACAGACATAGTGGATTGAATTGAAACGTTGATTGGCCGCCTCAATGCCTCGTGGGTATATTCGCTTCCTACAAACTCACTCAGAAGTGAGCATAGCAGATCCAGCAGCGGCAGCTCATCAGCGTGCCCATTGGTTCTCGGACGCCGCCCTGGATGCACTCCTTGATGCCCTGGAAAGGCGGCAGTTACCAACTCACAGAGGCTTATGGAGGCAAATTTCACAAGAAGTTTCGGCAATTGACACAGTGGTCACGACAGCCACTGAATGTGTACAAAAGTGGAAGGACATGATGCGGCTGGTGAGGGTGAGAATCTTACATTTGAACAGTCAAGATGCTAAGCTCTGATCTCACTGTGCACTCTCTCAATGGAGTATTTGGGAAACCATGCTCTACGTGGATCAGACCAGATGGAAGGTTCCCATTTGAAGCCACACCCACTGCAAGGGCCTGTATTCGCGGTTAACATTGCTACTTAGTTCTGCAGACCCACCCCTCATGTTATTGACTCCTCAGTCTTCATATGCGTCTCGAAGACAGAAGCCTCCCCATTACTGTTATGTGCTGGCCCCCGAATTCAAGCATTGTCACCCCAAATCTGTAACGAATGGAAGTTACATCAAACTGTGAACACACTCATACAGTTACATGTACTAAGCTATGTACGGCACTTGGGACACACTGATAGAGGGTCTAACTCATACGTTCTCTTTCATCTCACAGGACAAGCTCGACCACAACCGCAGGGAGCAGTAGCAGTTGCGGACTGGAGGAGGGGACTCTGACCTGCAGGTCCTGATTCCATTTGAGGAATGTGTCTCGGCCCTGATGCCCATTCAAGTGGGTGGCATGGCGGTGGGTGAGGCCGACCCACCCGGGAACAGTATGTTGAGTTCCTTTGCAGTGTCTGCCATGACACTTGGGCCTGACATCCTTCAGCTCTTTCCGTGAGACTGCCATTTTCAAATGCATTTCCCTCTTCTGGCGCCCTCCCCTGTAGCTAACCACTCTTCTCTGGCTTTGTGCTTTCAGATGATGACTCGGACGGCCAGGGGGCCTGCATGTCAGCCTTCCACTGAGGGTGACGGTGGCGAGGACAGGGAGGCGGAGGACATCTCTCTGGACATGACAGACGATCCAGCATCCTCACAGAGCGGGGATCAGCAGCTTTTTGTTGAGCGGCGTGGTTGAGGAGATACAGGTGGATGGTGCTCCGGGACCCAGTGGCCTGCAGCAACGCAATGGGGGAGGGGAGATCGGGGACTCAGCTCCCCGGAGGGTGAATGTGCGCGCCTGAGTGATGCTCAGCAGCACTCTGATGATGAGGCCCACTTCAAGGATCTCGCCAGACAGTCATGCACAGGCACAGCGATCTGCCCGAGAGTGTCGATGCACTTGCTTTGAGTGTGGTGGAGGCCCCCTCAACAATTGCATTGTGTCTCAGTGGCCCATCGAGCCGATCCTTGAAAGATACCAATGGATGTTGGATGCTTCAGCTGACCGTGGGATCCCAGACATGGTAGCACGGGCTATGACAGATGTGGAAGTAGCCATTGAGCACCAGGCCGACGCTATAGTAGGCCTGCAGACATGTTGTCAGTACGTGGTGGCATCATTCAGCTTCATGGTGTGCTGCAGCTGCAGTCTGCCCTGATACAGAGCCAACTTGAATCCACGTAGGTACTGACCACTGCCATCGTGTCTGGGCCCCATCAGTTGCACGGGAAACTAACGTTGGCGAGGCACGGCAGCAATTTGTGCTCAGCCAGATCGAAACATAGAAACACAGAAACATCGAAAATAGGCGCAGGAATAGGCCATTCGGCCCTTCGAGCCTGCACCACTATTCAACATTGTTATATATGTATACTTGTATTTACTCTGTACAGCCACCAGAGGGCTCATCCTCTGGAGTCCCAAGGGATCCCATAATCCCTTGGGAGCACAGGTATTTAAGGAGGCTTCACATGTTGGAGAGGCACTCTGGAGACCTGCAATAAAAGACTACGGTCACACTTTACTTTGAGCTCACAGAGTTCATCTGACTCTTTCTCCATACAAAACAACTGGCGACGAGATACAGTTACTGAACCCAAAGATGCAGAGAACAGTGGGCATCCTGGAGAAATTCTCGGAGGGAGATGATTGGGAAATTTTTGTAGAGCGACTCGACAAATATTTCATGGCCAACGAGCTAGAAGGGGAAGAGAGCGCTGCCAAACGAAGGTCGATCCTCCTCACCATCTGTGGGGCACAACATATGGCCTCATGAAGAATCTGCTCACTCCAGCGAAATCCATAGAGAAATCGTGCGACGATTTGTGCACACTGGTCCGAGAGCATTTGAACCCAAAGGAAAGCGTTCTGATGGCGAGGTACCGGTTCTACACCCACAAAAGGCCAGGAAGTGGTGAGTTATGTCGCTGAGCTAAGACGCCTTGCAGGACATTGCGAATTTGAAGGACATTTGGAGCACATGCTCAGAGACTTTTTCGTACTTAGCATTGGCCACGAAACCATACTTCTCAAACTTTTGACTGCAGAGACCCCAACCTTGAGTAAGGCCATAGTGATAGCCCAGGTGTTCATTGCCACCAGTGACAATACGAAGCACATCTCTCAGCACACAAGTGCTGCTACAAGTACTGTGAACAAAGTGATGTTGCTTTAGAATCGTAACGTACAGGGCAGGTCACACATACCTGCAGCTGCACGTCCGCAGATGACTCAGAGTAAACCATCAAGGGTGATGAATGCAAGGCCATTAACACCTGTGGGGGTGATCATCGTTTCCATTCATGTCGATACAAAGAATACATTTGAAAGGGCTGTGGAACCACGGGACACCTCCAACAAGTGTGCAGGCAAGCTGCAAAGCCTGTTAAGCCTGTAACCCACCATGTTGCAGAGGAGGACAGATCCACGGAGGATTACGATGAACCAGAGCCTCAAATCGAGGAAGCAGAGATACATGGGGTGCACACATTCACCACAAATTGACCCCCGATAATGCTGAATGTTGAACTAAATGGAGTCCCGGTGTCAATGGAGCTGGACACGGGCACGAGCCAGTCCATCATGGGCAAAAAGACTTTCGAAAGGTTGTGGTGCAACAAGGCCTCAAGGCCAGTCTTAACTCCAGTTCGCACGAAACTAAGAACTTACACGAAAGAACTGATTCCTGTAATCGGCAGTGCTCCCGTAAAGGTCTCCTACGATGGAGCGGTGCACAAGCTACCACTCTGGTTGTTACCGGACGACGGTCCCACGCTGCTTGGCAGGAGCTGGCTGGGAAAGATACGCAGGAACTGGGACGATGTCCGAGCACTATTGACTGCTGACGAAACTTCATGTGCCCAGGTCTTAAACAAATTTCCTTCGCTGTTCGAACCAGGCATCGGGAAATTCCAAGGAGCAAGAGTGCAGATCCACCTAATTCCGGGGGCGCGACCCATTCATCACAAGGCAAGAGCAATACCGTACATGATGAGAGAAAGGGTAGAGATCGAGCTAGACCGGCTGCAAAGAGAAGGCATCATTTCCCCAATTGAGTTCAACGAGTGGGCCAGTCCTATCATCCCAGTCCTCAAGGGAGACGGCACCTTCAGAATCTGTGACGATTACAAAGTAACTATCAATCATTTCTCCCTGCAAGACCAATACCCACTACCAAAAGCCGACGACCTCTTTGCAACGCTGGCGGGAGGAAAGACGTTCACGAAGGTGGATCTAACTTCAGCCTACATGACGCAGGTACTGGAGGAATCATCGAAGGCCCTCACCTGCATCAAGATGCACAAAGGTCTTTTTGTTTATAACAGATGCCCGTTTAGAATCCGATCGGCAGTGGCGATATTCCAGCGAAACATGGAAAGCTTACTGAAGTCGGTCCCGCACACCGTGGGCTTCCAGAACGACATCTTGGTCACAGGTCAGAACACAGTTGAGCACCTGCAGAACCTGGAGGAGATTCTTAGTCGACTCAACTGCGTGGGGCTCAGGTTAAAACGCTCGAAGTGCATTTTCCTGGCACCTGAAGTGGACTTCCTGGGAAAGAGGATTGCGGCAGATGGCATCAGGCCCACCAACGCGAAGATGGAGGCAATCGAGAATGCATCAAGGCCACAGAACGTGACAGAGCTGCGGTCATTTCTGGGACTCTTGAACTTCTTACTGGGTCTCAGCACACTGTTAGAACCACTGCATGTCTTACTACGAAAAGGGGCCGAATGGGTTTGGGGCAAAAGCCAAGAAAATGCCTTTGTAAAAGTGAGAAAATTGTTATGCTCAAACAAATTGCTTGTGTTGTATGATCCATGTAAGCGTTTGGTACTAGCATGTGATGCATCATCATATGGCGTTGGGTATGTATTGCAACAAGCTAATGATTTCGGGAAACTGCAACCGGTTGCTTGTGCATCCAGGAGTCTGTCTAAGGCTGAGAGAGCCTACAGCATGATTGAGAAAGAAGCGTTAGCGTGTGTCTTTGGGGTAAAGAAAATGCATCAATACCTGTTTGGGCTAAAATTAGAATTGGAAACTGACCATAAGCCACTTATATCCCTGTTCTCCGAGAGTAAAGGGATAAATACCAATGCATCGGCCCGCATCCAGAGGTGGGCGCTCACATTGTCCGCATACAACTACGCCATCCGCCACAGCCAGGTACAGAAAACTGCGCCGATGCTCTCAGTAGGCTGCCATTGCCCACCACAGGGGTGGAAATGGCGCAGCCCGCAGATCTAGCCATAGTTATGGAAGCATTTGAGAGTGAGCAATTACCCGTCACTGCCCGGCAGATCTAAACCTGGACAAGCAGGACCCCTTATTATCTCTAGTCAAAAGCTGTGTGCTTCACGAGAGCTGGTCCAGTGTCCCAGTGGAAATGCAGGAAGAGATAAAGCCCTTCCAGTGGTGCAAAGATGAAATGTCTATACAGGCAGACTGCCTTCTGTAGGGCAATCGAGTAGTGGTCCCCAAGAAGGGCAGAGACACCTTCATCAATGACCTTCACAGTACCCACCCAGGCATTGTAATGATGAAAGCGATAGCCAGATCCCACGTGTGGTGGCCCGGTATCGATGCGAACTTAGAGTCCTGCGTTCACAGATGTAAGGCATGCTCGCAGTTAAGCAATGTACCCAGGGACGCGCCGCTAAGCTTATGGTTTTGGCCCTCCAAACCGTGGTCTAGGGTACACGTCGACTATGCAGGACCATTCTTGGGTAAAATGTTCCTTGTGGTTGTAGACGCGTACTCAAGTGGATTGAATGTGAGATAATGTCGGCTAGCACATCCGCTGCCACTACTGAAAGCCTGCGGTCCATGTTTGCCACACACGGCCTACCCGATGTCCTGGTGAACGACAACGGGCCATGTTTTACCAGTGCTGAGTTCAAAGAATTCATGACCCGTAACAGGATCAATCATGTCATATCTGCCCCATTTAAACCAGCGTCCAATGGTCAGGCAGAGAGAGCAGTGCAAACCATCAAGCAAGGCTTGAAGAGTGTAACGGAAGGCTCACTGCAGACTCGCCTGCAGACTATCCCGAGTCCTGCTTAGCTACCGCACGAGACCCCACTCACCCACTGGGATCCCACCTGTTGAACTGCTCATGAAAAGAGCACTTAAGACAGGCTTTTGTTAGTTCACCCTGATTTACATGAACAGATAAAGAGCAGGCGGCTTCAACAAAGTGCATACCATGACAGTGCAAATGTGTCATGTGAGATTGAAATCAATGATCCTGTATTTGTATTAAATTATGGACAAGTCTCAAGTGGTTCCTGGCACTGTCGTGGCCAAAGAAGGGAGCAGGGTGTTTCGGGTCAAACTTTCAAATGGACTCATTCACTGGAAACACTTGGACCAAATCAAACTCAGATTCTCGGACTATCCTGAGCAACCCAGATTGGACCCTACCTTTATTGATCCCCCAACATACACACCAGTGGCAACCGGCACCACGGTTGACCACGAAGCAGAACCCATCATCCACAGCAGTCCAGCAGGGCCAAACACACCATCCAGCCCAGCAAGACCAACTGCACAGCAGCCTAGCGAGGGCCCAACAAATGATTCAACAACACCAGCTTTCACACTGAGACGACCAACCAGGGCAAGAAGGGCCCCAGATCGACTCACATTGTAAATAGCTACACTATTGACTTTGGGGGGAATGTTGTTATATATGTATACTTGTATTTACTCTGTACAGCCACCAAAGGGCTCATCACCTGGAGTCCCAAAGGATCCCATGTTCATAGAAACATAGAAACATAGAAACATAGAAAATAGGTGCAGGAGCAGGCCATTCAGCCCTTCTAGCCTGCACCGCCATTCAATGAGTTCATGGCTGAACATGAAACTTCAGTACCCCCTTCCTGCTTTCTCGCCATAACCCTTGATCCCCTGAGTAGTAAGGACTTCATCTAACTCCCTTTTGAATATATTTAGTGAATTGGCCTCAACTACTTTCTGTGGTAGAGAATTCCACAGGTTCACCACTCTCTGGGTGAAGAAGTTTCTCCTCATCTTGGTCCTAAATGGCTTACCCCTTATCCTCAGACTGTGACCCCTGGTTCTGGACTTCCCCAACATTGGGAACATTCTTTCTGCATCTAACCTGTCTAAACCCGTCAGAATTTTAAACGTTTCTATGAGGTCCCCTCTCATTCTTCTGAACTCCAGTGAATACAAGCCCAGTTGATCCAATCTTTCTTGATAGGTCAGTCCCGCCATCCCGGGAATCAGTCTGGTGAACCTTCGCTGCACTCCCTCAATAGCAAGAATGTCCTTCCTCAAGTTAGGAGACCAAAACTGTACACAATACTCCAGGTGTGGCCTCACCAAGGCCCTGTACAACTGTAGCAACACCTCCCTGCCCCTGTATTCAAATCCCCTCGCTATGAAGGCCAACATGCCATTTGCTTTCTTAACCGCCTGCTGTACCTGCATGCTAACCTTCAATGACTGATGTACCATGACACCCAGGTCTCGTTGCACCTTCCCTTTTCCTAATCTGTCACCATTCAGATAATAGTCTGTCTCTCTGTTTTTACCACCAAAGTGGATAACCTCACATTTATCCACATTATACTTCATCTGCCATGCATTTGCCCACTCACCTAACCTATCCAAGTCACTCTGCAGCCTAATAGCATCCTCCTCGCAGCTCACACTGCCACCCAACTTAGTATCATCCGCAAATTTGGAGATACTGCATTTAATCCCCTCGTCTAAATCATTAATGTACAATGTAAACAGCTGGGGCCCCAGCACAGAACCTTGCGGCACTCCACTAGTCATTGCCTGCCATTCTGAAAAGTACCCGTTTACTCCTACTCTTTGCTTCCTGTCTGACAACCAGTTCTCAATCCACGTCAGCACACTACCCCCAATCCCATGTGCTTTAACTTTGCACATTAATCTCTTGTGTGGGACCTTGTCGAAAGCCTTCTGAAAGTCCAAATATACCACATCAACTGGTTCTCCTTTGTCCACTTTACTGGAAACATCCTCAAAAAATTCCAGAAGATTTGTCAAGCATGATTTCCCTTTCACAAATCCATGCTGACTTGGACCTATCATGTCACCATTTTCCAGATGCACTGCTATGACATCCTTAATAATTGATTCCATCATTTTACCCACTACTGAAGTCAGGCTGACCGGTCTATAATTCCCTGTTTTCTCTCTCCCTCCTTTTTTAAAAAGTGGGGTTACATTGGCTACCCTCCACTCCATAGGAACTGATCCAGAGTCAATGGAATGTTGGAAAATGACTGTCAATGCATCCGCTATTTCCAAGGCCACCTCCTTAAGTACTCTAGGATGCAGTCCATCAGGCCCTGGGGATTTATCGGCCTTCAATCCCATCAATTTCCCCTGACTCTTTCTCCATACACAACAAATATGATCATGGCTGATCATGCAACTTCAGTACCCCATTCCTGTTTTCTCTCCATACCCCTTGATCCTTGTAGCGTAAGGGCCACATCTAACTCCCTTTTGAATATATCTAACGAACTGGCCTCAACAACTTTCTGTGTTAGAGAATTTCACATGCTCACAGCTCTCTGAATGAAGAAGTTTCTCCTCATCTCGGTCCTAAATGACTTACCCCTTATCCTTAGATAGCTCCAGATGCTGAGGCTCTGCCCTGGGGAAGTAGCAGTGTGTCGGGTCTGTTGGAACGTGATGTCCTCTCTCTGGACGACATCATTCCGCTCTTGCCCCTGCCGCTCTCTGCAACCCATCCACCACAGAGTGCTGCCGCCCATGCTGAGGTGATGCAGTCTGCAGCCGGCCTTTCCAGGGACCGAGGTGGTGCGGAACGTATTGCTAGGCCATCAGCTGCGGCAGCGGCGCCAACACAGCGACATTCTACCAGCCTTGCTGGAGGCACTGAGACCCCATTGAGGAGCAGTAGGCCTGGGAAGGGGGAGAGGGAAGGGGTGGGAAAGCACTGAGAAACAGCCGGTAAAGGTATTACTGCTAGTGGCCAGAAATGGTCACCTTGCTCTAATGAGAAGTAATGTAAATAGTTGGAGTTGGATGAGCCAATAAAGAATTGTGTGATTCTGGCCAGAGATGCTGTCCTTGGTCCATGATGAAGTAATGTGAATAGCTGCATGTGGATCATAATGTTTCAACGGGACAGATTTCAACTATTGCTTGCTGTGGATGATGGCATCCTTTCGAGCTTCTTTACAGCACACTATGTTGTTTTGTGTCATTAAAAATGTATTTCATTTGTCACAATTTTGTGTTGCCATTTGTATACACGGAGGCTTGGAGGGTGGGGCGCGATGTCTTCAGCAGATGGGCAGGTGAAGAGGCTGGCCAAGTGAGACGGGGCCAGCAATGCCAGATGAGTGCAATCGATGGCTCCCTGAACCCTGGCGAAGGTTGCTATCCTGGCAAATCCACAGGTGCGCTTATCCACATCTTCCCTGGACATGCTGAACTTGATCTAGTGTAATTGTTTGCTGTAGAAAGCGTCGGTAACCTGCCGAATGCAGCAATGTACTGCAAACTGCGAGATGTTGCATATATCGCCGACACAAGACTGGAAGGAGCCGGTACCATAGAAGTTCAGTGCTACTGTCACTTTCACTGCCACTGACAGCGAGGTCCTGGTGCCGATGTCAGCTGCCAGCTATGTCTGCAGAAGGTTGAAAAGCTCTGTCATCACCTCCTTGCGGAACCTCAGCTTCTTAAGCACTGCTCCTCGGACATCTCAAGTTAAGAGTAATGCGCAAGGTAAACCCTGCGTCTGTATGGCCTCCTGCCCCGCCATCAGGAGTGTCTCCCCGAGGGACGGTCCACACTTGCCCTAAGCTGTCTCTGCAGCCGCCGCCTTTCATGTCGTCGCCACAGGACGACATGGTGTGTCATCACTGCCCCCATAACTTTGCAGAGGTCCCAGCGAAATGCAACATTCACTTTTCTCCGAGATTGAACCCAACAATGTGACCAAGATATGAATAATCAATCTGACGAGTCAACAGCAGTACGAAGCCAACACCCTACTGTCTGTGCAAGCATCAAACGTAGTACTGACTGAGACCTCTGAGCCCCAGCTGCAACTCCCTTTAAATAACACAGCCGATTTTTTTCACCACCTTGTGCAGTCCAACTTTTTCAGGCGTCATGGACACCAGCCATTACGTAAAGCAGCAAAAGTGAATGTGGCGAGAGAGGTGCCAAGGAGACGTTGCACGCGTACCGATGTCATGATTTCCATGGCGTTATCTGGCGGTACACTAAGTGTTTACGTCCCTAAAAGATTTCAAGCGAATTTCGCATCAGGCATGAACAGCACCGGGCGCCACTCCCAGACGCCTAACTCCCAGTTAACACCTAACACCGGCGTTATCAGCATACGTTGTCAGCTGAATTTCAACCCCTAATTTCTTTCAATTTCTCATCCTCGCTAGATCCTTGGTTCTCCACTATTGCCGGGAGGTTTATTGTGTGTTCTTCCGCGAAGTCAGACGCAAAGTATTTGTTTATTTTCTCTGCCATTTCCTTATTCCCCATTATAATTTAGCCTGTCTCAGCCTGTAAGGGACCCACATTTACTTTTGCTAATCTTTTCCTTTTTATATAGCTATAGAAACTTTTAGCGTCTGTTTTTATGTCTCTCGCTAGTTTACTCTCATATTCTATTTTACCTCTTTATCAATTTATTGGTCATCCTTTGCTGAATTCTAAAATCCTCCCAATCCTCAGGCTTACTACTCTTTTTGGCAACATTTTCCTTTGATCTAATATTAGCTTTAACTTCTCTTGTTAGCCACGGTTGGACCACTGTGGAGTTTTTCTGCCGTCAAGGAATGTATGTTTGTTGTAAATTATGTGTTAATTCTTTAAATGCTAGCCATTGCTTGTCTACCATCATACATTTTAATGTAGTTTCCCAATCTACCTTAGTCAACTCGTTCCTCATACCTATGTAGTTTGCTTTGTTTAGATTTAAGACCCTAGTTTCGGATTTAACTAAATCAGTTTCAAATTCAATATAAAATTCTATCATATTATGGTCACTCTTCCCTAAAGGTCCCTTTACTACAAGATTATTAATTAACCATTTCTCATTGGATCTAAATAGATCATACTAGATCTAAAATAGCTTGTTCCTTAGTTGGTTCCTCAAAATACTGATTTAGAAAACCATCTTGTATACATTCCATGAATTTGTCCTCCACACTATTACTGCATATTTGGCTTGCCCAGTCTATATGTAGATTAAAGCCCCCAGAATTACTGTATTACCCTTATTACATGCACCTCTAATTTCCTGATTTATACTGTACCCTACATTACCACTACTGTTTGGGGGCCTATAAACAACTCCCACCAATGTTATCTGCCCCTTGCTGTTTCTTAGCTCCACCCAAACAGATTCTACTTCTTGATTTTCCGAGCTAAGATCTTTTCTCTCTATTGTCTTTATCCCATCTTTTATTATCAGGGCTACTCATCCTCCTTTTCCATTTTGCCTATCTCTTCTAAAAGTTAAGTATCGTGGAATATTTAGTTCCCAACCTTGGTCACTTAGCAACCACATATCCGTAATAGCTATTAGATCAAACCTTTTGGGGGAAAATTGGGGTTGGAGGCTTCCTTCGGACGAACACCTCTGACCCGAAACATTTTTGCGAAAATACCTTGTGTTCTCAGAGGCGCCTTCGATTCCGGTTGGAGGCCTTCATTCGATGCGCAGCGTACGGGGAGATGACTTCCCTGTACGTACGAAAATGCTGGAGTCATATGGGCCTGGACCACCAATCACTAGATAGTACTCTCATTGATAATAATGGGAACTCCGTTTTACGAGTTCCCATTACTATCAATGAGAATAACCTGCTAAAACAAGAAACATGACATAATAAATTTTAAAAAACACCTCACATATTTAAAATTAATTGAAATTAATTAAATGTTTCAGAAAAAGTATATATTTTTGGAACTTTTTTAATGTGTTTTAATAGGGTTAAAAATAAATTTACCTCAATGGACAGGGTTTTAACATAAAAATATCTGACTAAATTTATTTTTTATAGGTTTTACAACTCTTAAACTTCCAAAAGTAAGCTATGTGCCTGCTTTTACCAGGCATAAAAGTTTGAAGGACATTCACTGGGCAAGAGATGGGCAAATAGCCCAATCTCTCCTGCGCAAATGTCCTTCTCCCAGGGATAAGAGTGTAAGAACATAAGAAATAGGAGCAGGAGTAGGCCATACGGCCCCTCGAGCCTGCTCCGCCATTCAATAAAATCATGACTGATCTGATCATGGACTCAGCTCCTCTTCCTTGTCTGCTCCCCATAACCCCTTATCCCCTTATCGTTTAAGAAACTGTCTATTTCTGTCTTAAATTTATTCAATGTCCCAGCTTCCACAACTCTCTGAGGCAGCGAATTCCACAGAATTACAATCCTCTGAGAGAAGAAATTTCTCCTCATCTCAGTTTTAAATAGGCAGCCCCTTATTCTAAGATCATGCCCTCTAGTTCTAGTCTTCCCCATCAGTGGAAACATCCTCTCTGCATCCACCTTGTCAAGCCCCCTGATAATCTTATACGTTTCAATAAGATCACCTCTCATTCTTCTGAATTCCAATGAGTAGAGGCCCAACCTACTCAACCTTTCCTCATAAGTCAACCCCTTCATCCCCGGAATCAACCTAGTGAACCTTCATTGAACTGCCTCCAAAGCAAGTCTATCCTTTTGTAAATATGGAAACCAAAACTGCACGCAGTATTCCAGGTGTGGCCTCACCAATACCCTGTATAACTGTAGCAAGACTTCCCTGCTTTTATACTCCATCCCCTTTGCAATAAAGGCCAAGATTCCATTGGCCTTCCTGATCACTTGCTGTACCTGCATACTATCCCTTCGTGTTTCATGCACAAGTACCCCCAGGTCCCGCTGTACTGCAGCACTTTGCAATCTTTCTCCATTTAAATAATAACTTGCTCTTTGATTTTTTTTCTATTTTTCCCTGATGTCACCTTAGTCAGTGATGTCCTATTACCTTTGTTACTCTCCCTTCCTGATTCAATCTACTTATTTTTACCCAATACTCTGGTCTGCTCTCGAGCCTTGACATTTCTCTTGCTGCTTTTAAATGTACTCTTTCCTGAATCCTCCCCACCGCAACCCCACCGCCCCCCCCCCCCGCCGCCTCTCTGCCCCCGCCCCCACCCCCCATCGCTTCCTTCATTAGTTTAAAGCCCTGACAATGCCCTAGTTATTCGATTTGCCAGGACACTGGTTCCAGCCCAATTCAAGTGGAGCCCTTCCCAACGGAACAGCTCCCTCTTTCCCCAGTACTGGTGCCAGTGTCCCATGATGCAAAACCCCTGCCTCCCACACCACTCTTTGAGCCACGCATTTAACTTTCTAATTTGCTTATCCCTATACCAGTTGGCCCGTGGCTCACGTAACAATCCAGAGATTATTACCTTTGAACATAAGAAATAGGACCAGGAGTAGGCCATTTGGCCCCTCGAACCTGATTTGAGGTTCCACTTTTTAATTTGGACCCCAACTCCTCAAACTCTTTCAGCAGAACTTCATTCCTAGTTCTACCTATGTCATTGGTTCCTACGTGAACCACACAACTGGCTTCTCCCTTTCTCACTCCAAGTTTTTCTGTAGCCGCGAGGAGGTGTCTTTAATCCTGGCACCGGGCAGGCAACATAATCTTTGGAACTCCTGGTCGTGCCTGCAGAGAACTGTATCTATCCCTCTGACTATGCTGTCCCTGACCACAACTACATTCCTTTCAATCCCCCCACTTGAATGGTCTCCTGCATCATAGTGCCATGATCAGCCTGCTCATCCATTGTGCAGGGTTTTCCCTCATCCACACAGACAGCAAAAACCTCATACTTGTTGGATAAAGGCAATGGCCGAAGCTCCTCCAGCACTGCACTTGTGGTCCCCTTACCTGCCTGAGTTGCAGTCACACCTACCTGCCCCTGACCACTAACCAGACTCTTAGGGAGGGGCAAGGCCATGGAGGGATTTGAAAATAAGGATGAGAATTTTGAAATCGAGGCGTTGCTGAACCGGAAGCCAATGTAGGTCAGCGAGCACAGGGGTGGTGGATGAGCGGGACTTGGTGCAACTTAGGACACAGGCAGCCAAGTTTTAGATCACTTCTAGTTTACGTAGGTAGAATGTGGGAGGCCAGCCAGGAGTGCGTAGGAATAGTCAAGTCTAGAGGTAACAAAGATATGGATGAGGGCTTCAGCAGCAGATGAGCTGAGGCAGGGGTGGAGACAGGCAATGTTACGGAGGTGGTCTTAGTTATGCTGTGGATATGTGGTCGAAAGCTCATTTCAGGGTCAAATATGACACCAAGGTTGTGAACAGTTTCTCCCAACAGAAGTTGGGGAGAGAGATGGAGTCAGTGGCTAGGGAACGAAGTTTGTGGCGGGGACTGAAAACAATGGCTTCGCTCTTCCCAATTTTCAATTGCAAAAAATTTCTGTTCATCCAGAACTGGATGTCAGACAAGCAGTCTGACAATCTAGTATTGAACAACAACTTACTTTACATAGCACTCCCCAAGTAAAGGGAAATAACTTTGAGTGTTTGAGAAAGTGGAAGAAGGTAGGCGCAAAGGAGGAAAAATGTCGGGAGGCAAGGGGCCAAAAGGACAGTTAAAGGGAAATATTTTCAGGAGGAAGCTAGCGTGGTTGGAAGAGAATTGGAAAGGGTAGGGGCATGAGAAGTGTAGAGGAACAGAGGGATCTTGGAGTGCATGTCCACAGATCCCTGAAGGTAGCAGGACAGGCAGATAAAATGGTTAAGAAGGCATGTAAGATACTTTCCTTTATTAGTCAAGGCATAGAATATAAGAGCAAAGTGATTATGCTTGAACTGCATAAAACACTAGAAAGGCCACAGCTAGAGTACTGCGTGCGGTTCTGGTCAGCACATTACAGAAAAGATGTGATTGCACTAGAGAGGATGCAGAGGAGATTTCCGAAGATGTTGCCAGGACTGGAGAATTTTAGCTATGAGGAAAGATTAGGTCGGCTGGGATTGTTTTCTTTGGAACAGAGGAGGCTTGATTGAGGTGCATAAAATTATGAGGAGCCTAGATAGATTGGTTAGGAAGGACATAATTCCCTTAGCAGAGAGGTCAATAAAGTAATTGGTGGAAGGATTAGATGGTTGAAGAGAACGTCTTTCACCCAGAAGGTGGTGGTAGTCTGGATCTCACTGCCTGAAAGGGTGGTAGAGGCAGAGATCCTGATCATATTTAAAAAGTAATTGAATATACACTTGAAGTGCCATAACCTGCAGGGCTACGGACCAAGAGCTGGAAAGTGGGATTAGGCTGGATAGCTCTTTTTCAGCCTGCACAGACACGATGGGCCAAATGGCCTTCTGTGCTGTAAATTTCTATGATACTATAATATATGACTGAAGGAAGTGCCTCTAATGATGAAGCAGAGTGAGTGAAGAACTAGCAGTAATCTAGAATCGGGGTACATGCAGATATGTGTTGCTGGAGAAAAATGCTGAGATGAGGTGAAGTCAGACCACCATCATCATTTTGTATCTTCTCATTCTTCCTTTGGGGGACAGTGTGAAGTAGTGGAGAGATTCACAGGCTGACTAACAGTCTGATAGACCGCAATGTGAACGCTCCTGCCTTGGCTGTAAGCATCTTTATACCAGCCGATAGGATGGTTGGTCCTATACAGCGGGAGGGTTTTATGGGCTCCCACAACCCATATGATAAGGTGGGGCCACCCACACCCACCGGACGTGAGTATCCCGCTAGATGTCAACCCAGGATTCAGAGCCGGAGCTCTGACTCCACTCGCCAGGACTGTCTGGAATGGGATTCAAATCCTGCACCTTCTGGCTCAAGAGGTGGAATGCTACCACTGAGCCAAAGGCTCGCTCCAAGTCAGGCTATGAAGGGATTTGAAAATGAGTATGAAGTTGAAATTGATCAACCCCCTGTCTCCCTCTGTCTCTCTCCCTCTGTCCCTCTCCCTCTGTCCCTCTACCCCTGTCCCTCCCCCTGTCCCTCCCCCTGTTCCTCTCTCTCTGTCCCTCTCCCCCTGTCCCTCTACCCCTGTCCCTCCCCCTGTCCCTCCCCCTGTTCCTCTCTCTCTGTCCCTCTCCCCCTGTCCCTCTCTCTCTGTCCCTCTTCCATTGTCTCTCTCTCCCCCTGTCCCTCTCCCCCTGTCCCTCCCCCCCCTGTCCCTCTCTCCCCCTGTCCCTCTCTCCCTGTCTCTCTCTCCCTGTCCCTCTCTCCCCCGTCCCTCTCTCCCTGACTCTCTCTCCCTCTGTCCCTCTCCCCCTGTCCCTCTCTCCCTCTGTCCCTCTCCCTCTGTCCCTCTCCCCCTTGTCTCTCTCTCCCCCTGTCCCTCTCTCCCTCTGTCCCTCTCCCCCTGTCCCTCTCCGCCTGTCTCTCTCCCCCTGTCCCTCTCTCCCCCTGTCCCTCTCCCCCTGTCCCTGTCCCTCTCCCACTGTCCCTCTCTCCCCCTGTCCCTCTCCCCTTGTCTCTCTCTCCCCCTGTCGCTGTCCCTCTCCCCCTGTCCCTTTCTCCCCCTGTCCCTCTCTCCCCCTGTCTCTCTCTCCCCCTGTCGCTGTCCCTCTCCCCCTGTCCCTCTCTCCCCCTGTCCCTCTCTCCCACTGTCCCCCTCTCCCCTTGTCTCTCTCTCCCCCTGTCCCTCTCTTCCCCTGTCCCTCTCCCCCTGTCCCTCTCCCCCTGTCTCTCTCTCCCCCTGTCCCTCTCTCCCCCTGTCCCTCTCCCCCTGTCCCTCTCCCCCTGTCCCTCTCTCCCCCTGTCTCTCTATCCCCCTGTCCCTCTCTCCCCCTGTCCCTCTCCCCCTGTCCCTCTCCTCCTGTCCCTCTCTCCCCCTGTCTCTCTCTCCACCTGTCCCTCTCTCCCCCTGTCCCTCTCCCCTTGTCCCTCTCTCCCCCTGTCCCTCTCTCCTCCTGTCCCTCTCTCCCCCTGTCCCTCTCCCCCTGTCCCTCTCTCCCCCTGTCTCCCTCTCCCCCTGTCTCTCTCACCCCCTGTCTCTCTCTCCCCCTGTCCCTCTCTCCCACTGTCCCTCTCCCCTTGTCTCTCTCTCCCCCTGTCCCTCTCTCACCCTGTCCCTCTCCCCCTGTCCCTCTCTCCCTCTGTCCCTCTCCCCCTGTCCCTCTCTCCCCCTGTCTCTCTCTCCCCCTGTCCCTCTCTCCCCCTGTCCCTCTCTCCCCCTGTCCCTCTCCCCCTGTCCCTCTCCCTCTCTCTCCCTCTGTTCCTCTCCCCTTGTCTCTCTCTCTCCCCCTGTCCCTCTCCCCCTGTCCCTCTCCCTCTGTCCCTCTCCCCTTGTCCCGCTCCCCCTGTCCCTCTCCCCCTGTCTCTCTCCCCCGTCCCTCTCCCCCCCTGTCTCTCACTCCCCCTGTCCCTCTCCCCCTGTCTCTCTCTCCCCCCGTCCCTCTCTCCCCCTGTCTCTCTCTCCCCCGTCCCTCTCTCTCTGTCCCTCTGCCCCTGTCCCTCTCCCCCTGTCTCTCTCCCCCTGTCCCTCTATCCCCCTGTCTCTCTCTCCACCTGTCCCTCTCTCCTTCTGTCCCTCTCCCCCTGTCTCTCTCTCCCCCTGTCTCTCTCTCCCTCTGTCTCCCTCCCCCTGTATCTCTCTCCCCCTGTCCCTCTCTCTCTGTCTCTCTCCCCCTGTCCCTCTCCCCCTGTCTCTCTCTCCCCCTGTCCCTCTCTCCCCCTGTCTCTCCCCCTGTCCCTCTCTCCCCCTGTCTCTCTCTTCCCCTGTCCCGCTCTCTCTGTCTCTCTCCCCCTGTCTCTCTCCCCCTGTCCCTCTCCCCCTGTCTCTCTCTCCCCCTGTCCCTCTCTCCCCCTGTCTCGCCCCCTGTCCCTCTCTCCCCCTGTCTCTCTCTTCCCCTGTCCCTCTCTCTCTGTCTCTCTCCCCCTGTCTCTCTCTCCCCTGTCCCTCTCTCTCTGTCCCTCTCCCCCTGTCCCTCTCTCTCTGTCCCTCTCCCCCTGTCCCTCTCCCCCTGTCCCTCTCTCCTCCTGTCTCTCTCTCCCCCTGTCCCTCTCTCCCCCTGTCCCTCTCTCTTTCTGTCTCTCTCTCCCCCCCATCTCTCTCTGTCTCTCCCCCTGTCTCTCTCTCCCTATCCCTCTCCCCCTGTCTCTCTCTCCCCCTGTCTCTCTCTCCCTCTGTCCCTCTCTCCCCCGGTCTCTCTCCCCCTGTCCCTCTCTCTCTGTCTCTCTCCCCCTGTCTCTCTCTCCCCCTGTCCCACTCTCTCGGTCTCTATCCCCCTGTCTCTCTCTCCCCCTGTTTCTCTCTCCCTCTGTCCCTCTCTCCCCCTGTCCCTCTCTCCCCCTGTTTCTCTCCCCCTGTCCCTCTCTCTCTGTCTCTCTCCCCCGTCTCTCTCTCCCCCTGTCTCTCTCCCCCTGTCCCTCTCTGTCTGTCTCTCTCCCCTGTCTCTGTCTTTCTCTTCCCCTGTCCCTCTCTCTCTGTCTCTCTCCCCCTGCCTCTCTTCCCTTGTCCCTCTCCCCCTGTCCCTCTCTCTCTGTCTCTCTCCCCCTGTCTCTCTCCCCCTGTCTCTCTCCCCCTGTCCCTCTCCCCCTGTCCCTCTCTCTCTGTCTCTCTCCCCCTGTCCCTCTCCCCCTGTCCCTCTCTCTCTCTCTCTCTCCCCCTGTCTCTCTCCCCCTGTCTCTCTCCACCTGTCCCTCTCCCGCTGTCCCTCTCTCTCTGTCTCTCTCCCCCTGTCCCTCTCCCCCTGTCCCTCTCTCTCTGTCTCTCTCCCCCTGTCCCTCTCACTCTGTCTCTCTCCCCCTGTCCCTCTCTCCCCTGTCTCTCTCCCCCTGTCCCTCTCCCCCTGTCCCTCTCACTCTGTCTCTCTCCCCCATGTCCCTCTCTCTCTGTCTCTCTCCCCCTGTCTCTCTCCCCCTGTCTCTCTCCCCCTGTCCCTCTCCCCCTGTCCCTCTCTCTCTGTCTCTCTCCCCCTGTCCCTCTCCCCCTGTCCCTCTCTCTCTGTCTCTCTCCCCCTGTCTCTCTCCCCCTGTCCCTCTCCCCCTGTCCCTCTCCCCCTGTCTCTCTCTCCCCCTGTCTCTCTCCCCCTGTCCCTCTCCCCCTATCCCTCTCTCTCTGTCTCTCCCCCTGTCTCTCTCTCCCCCTGTCTCTCTCTCCCCCTGTCCCTCTCTCCCCCTGTCCCTCTCTCCCCCTGTCCCTCTCCCTCTGTCTCTCTACCCCTGTCTCTCTCTCCCGCTGTCTCTCTCTCTCTCCCCCTGTCCCTCTCCCCCTGTCCCTCTCTCTCTGTCTCTCCCCCCTGTCTCTCTCCCCCTGTCTCTCTCCACCTGTCCCTCTCTCTCAGTCTCTCTCCCCCTGTCTCTCTCTCCCCCTGTCTCTCTCTCCCCCTGTATCAGTACATGTGCATCAGTAAGAGAGAATTGGAATTGTCCTGCCGTTTTGGCATTGCTCGCACTTTAGTGTGGCTTGCTTTGAAACAGTTAACCCTTGATTTAGGTTTAGATCAAATATTCTATCGTACTGAATAGCATTACTAATGCAAAAGTACATCATCTCTATGGTAAAGTAAACCTGTTTCACATGATCTAGTCTAACATCCATTAATTGTTCAACAATTCAAAATGTGGTGAACGCTCCTTCACAATAAGAGGAATGGCCAACACAAATGTTTAGAAAGTGATACTACTTTGAGACTTGGCTGCTATAAGACACTTATCTCTATTGAAAATGTTCTGCCTCTTCCTGTTTAAAAGCATGAAGGAACGTGAGGCCCTGCTTTCACAGTTGGCCTGTATTGAAACATCAAGAATGAGTGTTATTTACTTCTGGGTTGTGAAGGACCCTTGGGCATTTCGTATCATGATAGGTGTGCAGGCCATTGTCCTTCTGGTGGCCATTCTTCTTATCATTAACTTTGGGAAAAGACTGTTTCCTCCTTTGATACAGCACTTGAGAAATACAGCCATGGATAATAGTAACTTGGAGCGATTAGTGTTGAATACTCTGGGTAAAGAAGCTTAATCTGGGATCAGCTAGAGGCCATATTGACTCAAAAAACAGATCAGTGGGGTATCTGTGACCAAGCTGCATTATTTGAAGCAAGGCAGCAGTTCATGAATGAGCTGTCACTAGTTCCTTGCCATAGTCATGTCTGGTATAAAATAGTGTTGATCTGTTTGTTGCAAATATTATGCGCCTATGTGGGCAAACATCTTTATTTGTGTGGTGATGTCATTGTGTAGGTAGCTTTATGTCATTGGCTAAATGTAACTCCTGTGCAATGTGGGAGGATTGGAGTTGGGTGGAGGGTGGCTGGTGACTTAGGGCTGAATTGTCAGTCCTTCTACTTGATGGAAGCAGGGCAGTAGCTGCAGGAGAATGGTGGTCAATGACTTACTGCCCGTTCCCATCATAACTGAGCCTACGGCTGGGCAGCAGTGCAGCCCTCAGAGTCAGGCGGTAGGCAGGTTAGAAATGGAAATTGGGGTCCCACGATGTCAATAGGATCCCAATTGCCATTTTTGGACAGATTTGCCCAGAGTGTGCACCACTTTACATTATCGCTCAAAGTCAAGATCTGCCCCTTTGCCCCTACCTGATCCTGCAAGGCTTTGAAATCTCCATAAATACATAAACATAAACATAAGTGCACCTTATTTTTTTATTGTAACTAATTCTGTCAGGATGTATAGACGTGGGGGGCTGAAATTCACCTCTGCGAGAAAGTTGCCGCACCTCTCGATCTTTTGGGACCATCACCGGCAAAACATTTTCGGCGGTCCCAGATCAAAATACACCAAAAAAACCCACCAAAAATGGGTTCCTGCGCTAATGAGCGGCTGCAAACTCCACTTTGCAGCAGTGTGGGTGTCATGATTGAAGCGGGATCACCACGGAGAACTTCAGCATCTCGGTCATGTGGATCCAACGAGTCAGTTGCTTCCTGGCCTTCTCAAAGGTCAGGGTTTGCAGCCATGCCCTGAGGAGGGAAGGAGTTTACTTCCAGGATGGCTAGTGCTAGAGGAGCAAGGAGGGCAAGCCGCTTTACGAATGCTGAGCTGGAAACCCTTATGCAGGGTGTCGAGGGCAGGAGGAGACTGCTGTATCACGACGTGGTAAGACCAAGTCGGGAAGTCTTAAGCAATGCATGGAGGGAGATTGCAAGGGAGGTCTCAAGCACCTCCATTCAGAAAATGATTCAACAATATCATCTGTCTTATAAAAGTGAGTACCTCTTCCACCATCTGCTAAGCCTCTCCTTCAACATTCTCTTATTTCCCATCCTCACTGTTTAGTCACTGAAGCAGCATTTCATTGTTCACGCCTCTCTCTCTCTATGTGTGTGTGTTTGTGTGTGTGTTCTCGCAATGGAGGCTCCCTTTCATCTCACACTTACAGCTGCATGACAGGGACAAACACTTGTACACTCATTTCTGATGCGTCATCACAGTGATACTCACCAACCATTCTTTGTTCTGCAGGCCAAACTGGCTCACAATAGAGCTGAGCAAAGGAGGACTGGCGAGGCAGACATCCAGTTCCTCACACCTCTGGAGGAGAGGGTTGAGGCGCTGGTCGGCGGACATGGTGCGTTCCCTGTGGGCCAGGGTAGTGCTGATGCCGATGTGGGTAAGTGCAGGCCCTCCTTTAATGCGCTCTCTCCTTGAATGCGCCAGCGCCTACTGCTCCTTTCCGACTGAAAGTCTGCTAGTTGCAGTCTCCATGCGTTCATCCCCCACCTTCCCCTCATGGCAGCTCTTCTCCCATTTATGCTTGCAGATGACACGCTCCCTGTGGCCTGCAGTACTGGCGATGCCGATGTGGGCAGCATGGGTAAGTGAGGCCATCCTTTAATGCGCTCTCTACCTGAATGTGCCAGCACCTACTATGCCTTTCCTTCTGGAAGTCTGCTATTTGCAGGCTCCATGCATCAATCCCCCACCTCCCCCTCACAGCATCTACTCTCACACTTATGCTTGCACATGACAGACTGAGTGGCAGCACACCCAGCATAGTGGGGAGTGAGGAGAGACCTCGCAGACCAGCTGGAGGCCTGGATGAAACCATTCTCCACATAAGCGCAGACATCTCAAGTTGTAGCAATGAGGACATTGAGGGGTCAAGCCCTGCTGAGAGCATCCAGAACACTCCATCATTTGGGGATGCGACTGAGGAGGAAGAGGAAAAGGAGGACACTGATGGCACCAATGCATCACTGCTTCCATCCACACACACCAGCTCAGATACTGGGAGTGCGTGGTGTGATATAGATGAGGTGGTACAGGGATTTGCATTGGGTGTTGCACCGGGACCTAGCGGGTTGCAGCATGGTGTCGGGGCTAGACAACCTCATGTGCCATCTCTCCGGGGGGGGGGGGGGGGGGGGGGCGAGTCTGCACTAGAGTTCTGCCAAGGAGGACTCAGATGATGCCATCGATGTTGGGGCTTACGAAAGAAGGTTAGAGGCCATACATTCTCAGATGTTGCGGGCACTGGCAAGGGTGTCAGAGATGCTGTCGCAAGTGGTGAGGAGCGTGGAGGAGTCCGCCTCCTGCATTGTCGACAGCTCTGCGTACATCATGGAGCCCATCGTTGCCAGTGTGCAGGCGATGGTGGACACTCATTGCCTGTGCGGATCCAGCTGTGATGCTACAACCTGCAGGTGATGCGGCCGCTGCCATTTCAGTACAGGCACGAGGGAACGAGTGCATCGGTGCTGGATTGGAGAGGATGACCAGGGTCCTGGAAGCTCAGAATGCTCTTATGCACTCTGGGCAACAGGCCACAGAGCATCTTACTGTTGCCATGGAGCGTTAAACTGCTGCCATGTCTGCTGGCTTTGACTCTGGCTGCTCTCACGCAGTCTCAGCTCGATGCTACCCGATACCTCAGTGTTGCGTTCACTGCTGGATCCACCACGGACCACGGGGGACCTTCCGGTGTCGCGCCACAACACCGACCTGACCTCCCTCAGCTTGGTGGTGGTGGTAGAGTGCCACCCCCGGGGAGTGACGCAGGCTCCTCGGACCAGGATCCTGATGATGTGCTCGCTCAGGATCACAACATTCCTGGCCCCAGACCTGGCACTCTGCCACTGCCTCCATGCATGGCCTCGCCCGAGCCAAGCCAGACTGAACCCTCCCAGGAGGGTCCTGCCCAGTCTACACTCGGTAATTCCAGGCCCAAAGGTGTTCGAGGGCGTCCGACAAGGACATCTGTAGGTCCCACACAACAACCACAGCAGCCTTCCCAGACCCATGATGCAGCCACAGGGGAGACACTTAGGTGTAGTATTAGGATAGGCACGCGTAAGAGGTATTATAAGGAGATGCACAAGGGTAAAAAATTATGTTTTTGTGTTTGTTTATGGTACTGCTTTTTGTTCTGTTGTGTTTTTGCACTAACTTGCATCATTTGATAAATCTTTATTTTTTGCACATATATCTGGGCAGGTGTTTCATTTGAGAGTGCGCTATTCTGTTTGAAGGCACTCATTGGGATGGCCATGGAAAATAGGAGCTGAAGGGTCATGTGTGGATGAGATTATGTGAATCGAGCAGCAATCAGTCCTAGCTGCACCTCCCTTGCAGGGTTGCGATGGCGATGCCTCCTGGCTGGGTGGTGACGGGGATCCTCCTCCTGCGCCTCATCATCAGGTGGCACTGCTGGCTCAACCACTAGCGACTGTCCCTTTATGAGAGCCAGGTTATGCAGCATGCAGCAGACCACCACGAATATGGAGACCCATTGAAGAGAGTACTGCAAGGTGCCAGCAAACTGGTCCAGGCAACGGAACCTCTGCTTGAGGATCCCAGTGCAGTGCTCGATGCTGCACCTGGTACCAGAATGAGCGTCATTGTAGGCATGCTCGGCCGCTGTCCTGGGGTTCCATCATCATCATTATCATAGGCGTTCCCTCGAACGAGGATGATTTGCTTCCACGAGAGTTCACAGATGTTTCAATGAAGGACCTGATATTCCAGTCCTGAACTCCAGCTGAGGGGGTGGAAGATGCCTGTGCGTGAATTTTTTTAATGTGTGGTGGCCATTGCACACCAGCCACCACATGGGCTTGACAGAGCTAAGCCTTTATCCAGTGGCAAGAGTAAACCAGGACGACTGGAGACCTGCTCTGCTGCACGCACCTAGTGCACACACATATCGCAGTGTGTGCAGGTCCATGCTGTCCCTGGGTCCTCGGCTCTTCTGGGCCCCGTACCCTCATTCACCACACCTCCGCCACGATGTTCTAGGGCCCGGCGCTCCAGCTCGATGTACAGCCCCGACCTGCAGTGGTGTTCTCACACAGGTCGGGGCGGCCCACAATCAGTCTTTACGGTAGAGGACAAAACAATATCCCAACAGTGGATAGTCAAGGAGCTATGGGGGGGCGGGGGGAGGAACTTAACGCAATCACAATCACTAAGGAGGTGGTACTCAGGAAGATAATGGGACTAAGGGCGGATAAATCCCCTGGACCTGATGGCTTGCATCCTAGGGTCTTAAGAGAAGTAACGACAGGGATACTGGATGCATTGGTTGCAATTGACCAACATTTCCTGGATTCTGGGGAGGTCCCAGCAGATTGGAAAACTGCAAATGTAATACCCCTATTCAAGAAAGGAGGCTGACAAAAAGCAGGAAACTATAGACCAGTTAGCCTAACATCTGTGGTTGGGAAAATGTTGGAGTCCATTATTAAAGAAGCAGTAGCAGGACATTTGGAAAAGCATAATTCGATTAGGCAGAGTCAGCATGGATTTATGAAGGGGATGTCATGTTTGACAAATTTGCCGGAATTCTTTGAGGATGTAATGAGCAGGGTGGATAGAAACATCGAAATTTACAGAGCAGAAGGAGGCCATGCCGGCCGACAAAGAGCCACACGGCCCTCGTCAGCAACTCTGAAGGTTACATATAAACCTATGAACAATGACGGAAAGGCAAAGAGCACCCAGCCCAACCAGTCTGCCTCACACAACTGCGACACCCCTTATACTGAAATATTCTACACTCGACCCCAACCGGAGCCATGTGATCTCCTGGGAGAGGCAAAAACCAGGTAAGAACCCAGGCCAATTTAGGGAGAAAAAATATCTGGGAAAATTCCTGTCCGACCCATCCAGGTGATCAACACTAGTCCAGGCAATCATCCTGGCTGTATCCGATTCAGTGCAGTATTTACCATTAATACTGTGTCGGCCAACAAAAGGTCATCCAGTCTAATCCCAATTACCAGCTCTAGGTCCATAACCCTGCAGGTTACGTCACTTTAAGTGCACATCCAACCATTTCTTAAAAGTGGTGAGGGCTTCTGTATCCACCACTCTTCCAGGCAGTGAGTTCCAGATCCCCACAACCCTCTGCATAAAGAAGCCCCCTTCAAATCCCCTCTAAACCTTCCACTACCCACCTTAAACTATGCCCCCTCATAATAGATCCCTTCACCAATGGAAATAGGCCCTTACTATCCACAACGTCCAGGCCCCTCAATATTTTGTACACCTCAATGAGGTCTCCTCTCAACCTCCTCTGTTCCAATGAGAACAAACCCAGCCTATCCAATCTGTCCTCATCGCTAAGATTCTCCATTCCAGGCAGCATCCTAGTAAATCTCCTCTGCACCCTCTCTAGTGCAATCACGTCCTTCCTATAATACGGCGACCAGAACTGTACTCCAGCTGTGGCCTAACCAAAGTATTATACAATTTAAGCATAACCTCCCTGCTCTTATATTCAAGCATTCCATATGCCTTCTTAACCACCTTATCCACCCGGCCTGTTACTTTCAGGGATCTGTGGACAAGCACTCCAAGGCCCCTTTGTTTACTTACACTATTAAGTGGTCTACCATTTAATGTGTATACCCTTTCCATATTAGCCCTCCCAAAGTGCATCATCTCACACTTCTCTGAATTAAATTCCATCTGCCACTGCTCTGCCCACCTGACCAGTAGATTGATATCCTCCTGCAGCCCATGACTTTCCTCTTCATTATCAACCACACAGCCAATTTTAGTGTCGTCTGCAAAATTCTTAATCATACTTCCTCTATTCAAATCTAAATCATTGATATATACCACAAGAAGCAAGGGACCTAGTACTGAGCCCTGCGGAACCCCACTGGAAACATCCTTCCAGTCACATAAACATCCATCAACCATTATCCTTTGCTTCCTACCTCCAAGCCAATTTTGGATCCAACTTGTCACTTTGCCCTGGATCCCATGGGCTTAACCTTCTTGACCAGTCTACCATCAAAAGCTTTGCTAAAGTCCATCTACACTACATTGTGCGCACTACCCTCATCGACCCTCTTGGTTACCTCCTCAAAAAATTCAATCAGGTTAGTCAAATACGATCTTCTCTTAACAAATCCGTGCTGACTGTCCCTAATTAATCCCTGCCTTTCCAAATGTAGATTTATCCTGTCTTTCAGGATTTTTTCCCAATAATTTTCCCACCACTGAGGTTAGGCTGACAGGCCTGTAATTACTCGGCCTATTCCTTTCTCACTTCTTAAACAAGGGTACCACATTAGCAGTTCTCCAATCCTCCGGCAACATGCCCAGATCCAAAGAGGACTGGAAAATGATGGCCAAGGCCTCTGCTATTTCCTCTTTTACTTCGCTCAACAGCCTGCGATGCATTTCATCTGGGCCTGGGGACTTATCTACTGTCAAAGCTGCTAAGCCCCTTAATATTTCCTCTCTCACTATATTTATTTCATCCAAAATATCACACTCCTCCTGTAAGGGGGGTTGTGTGTGTAGTCTCTATGAGGGGGTCAGGTTCCCTTCTGACCAACTTGAGCGGTTCGAGTCGCTCCCACTTCCTTTGGGTTCTGTACTCTGGATTTATTTGGGGGGTATGACAAAAGTGCAAAGGACGCTGGTTTGATGCAAATAACTTTGGTTTTATTACAATCAAAGTAATACAGGCTTATTACTCTAGTAAGAAAATACAAGGCCAAACTTACAATCACTCTAATAATGAACAATAGAAGGAAAGGTAACAAGGTCAAACTTATAATCATTCTAATAAAGTACCATACATTACACATTCAAAGGGGGTTGCAGTAAGATTATACCTCCCACCCACACCCCCCCCCCCCCGCCACAATATCTAATTCTAGATAGGTTAGACTCCAGGGCGGCAGGGATTTATGCTTACCAATCCTTTTGACAGTTAATAGTAGATGGTGATGTTCTTCCTTCCTTCAGGACTTCAAGACTTCGAGGCTGGAGAAGTTAGTTTTCAACTGTCGCGTTGATTTCTCTCCTTGTCTTGATGAGGTAGTAGCAACCACCTCTCTCCCCTCCTCACTAATCTCTGTTGAAAACAGGGGCAGTTATACGATTTCAGTGTTCTAATCTTGCCACCAAATCTCTTCAAAATCCTTTGTATAATTTTGGCGGGCTTGGTTCTTCTTTATAATATTTTGTTGGGTTCGTTAAGAGTTGATATGTTTTGGGTGGGTTAATGTTCGAAAACTGTTTCCTGATGGAAATATTAGTTTGGTGATTGCAATGTCCTTTTGTGCTTAGTCTTTCACATACAGGCTGGATTGGGCCTCTTTGTGTTGTATATGCTGAAATGGTTTGTCCAGACACATGTTGATGGGTAGCTACCTCTGGGTGATTTTGTGATGGTAATGTCTCTTGTGGAGAAGGATTTTCAAATAATCATTCTTCCAGACAGGTTAGCTCAGTCCTCACACCCAGACAGTTCCAATAATCAAGTGGGCTTCTTTTGTTCCCTAGGTCCGCCCACAGGCTTGAATTCGTCTTGTAAAAGTTCATCATTCTATTAAAGTTCGTAGTTTCTTCCATAAACACTTTAGAGTTCCAAACTTTTCGGTAGATAGTCCTAAATTAAATTTCCTTTCGAATGAGCCCAAACACAGGGGGGGTTCCTTGTGAATTTTGCATTCCTTCACTCCTCATAGCAGTATCTACATTGCCCCTTTCTTTTGTGAAAACAGATGCAAAGTATTTGTTAAGAACCTTACCAATATCTTCTGCCTTCACACAAAGATTACCCTCATGGTCTCTAATAGGCCCTACCCTTTCTTTAGTTACCCTCTTACTCTTAATATATTTATAGAACATCTTAGGGTTTTTCTTAATTTAATCTCTCTAAAATACCAATGGCAGCCATGACCACGTGAAAGCTCGTAATTTGATATTTGTCGCCAATTGTTACACATGGAAGAACTCAAGACTGTGCGCTAAAACTGATGTGACCTTAATCTCTTTAATACAACTCCAGAGTGCCTAAGCAGCATGGCAGACAACTTTTTATACTCCCTTGCATGAGGTATGCAGGTGACCCTTGGGCCTCCAACAGTTGCACCCTCTGGTGGCAAGTCTTACACAGTTACAATGTTTAATACATAACAAAAATTGGACGCAGTATTCCAGGTGTGGCTTCATCAATACCCTGTATAACTGTAGCAAGACTTCCCTGCTTTTATACTCCATCCCCTTTGCAATAAAGACCAAGATTCCATTGACCTTCCTCATCACGTGCTGTACCTGCATACTAATCTTTTGTGTTTCATGCACAAGTACCCCCAGGTCCCGCTGTACTCCAGCACTTTACAATTTTTCTCCATTTAAATAATAACTTGCTCTTTGATTTTTTTCTGCCAAAGTGCATGACCTCACACTTCCCAACATTCTGCTCCATCTACCAAATGTTTGCCCACTCACTTAGCCTGTCTATGTCCTTTTCCGGTTTTTTGTGTCCTCCTCACACATTGCTTTTCCTCCCATCTTTGTATCGTCAGCAAATTTGGCTACTTTACTCTTGCTCCTTTCTTCCAAGTCGTTAATATAGATTGTAAATAGTTGGGGTCCCAGCACTGATCCCTGCGGCACCCCACTAGTTACTGATTGCCAACCAGAGAATGAACCATTTATCCCGACTCTCTGTTTTCTGCTAGTTAGCCAATCCTCTATCCATGCTAATATATTACCTGCAACCCCGTGAACTTTTACCTAGTGCAGTAACCTTTTATGTGGCACCTGGTCAAATGCCTTCTGGAAATCCAAATACACCAAATCCATCGGTTCTCCTGGGGTTCCAAAGTGGAGTCAGCAGCTAAGTGGACAGGGGATATCCCTTGTCACTAAGCACCCATCGACAATTCTGATTCTGGCCGGTGAAGAGGGCGGACACACTTGTCTGGTGCAGAATGAACGAATCATGTCTGCTGCCTGGATACCTGGCATCAATCGACAGGATCCGTCGCTGGTGGTCACACACCAGCTGCACATTGAGGGAATGGAATCCCTTGCGGTTGACAAAGATCTCGGGGTGGTGGTGTTGTGACGCTCTCAGGCCAACGTGTGTGCAGTCGATGGCACCCTGCAACCTGGGGAACCCTGCAATATGGGCAAATCCCGCCTGCTGCTCCACCTGCTTCTCCCTGCTCGTCGGGAATGAGATATCGTCCACTCGTCTCCTATACAGTGCAGCAGTGACCTGCCGGATGGAACGATGGGCAGAGAATTGTGAAATGTTGGCAATGTTTGCAGTTGCAGACTGGAAAGACCCCGTAGCATAAAAGTTCAGAGCTATGGTGACCTTGGTCTCAATGGTCAGAGCGATCCTAAGCCTTGTGTGAGGTTCTGCAGGACATTGCAGAGCTCCCTCAGTACCTTCTTTCTAAACCTGAGCCTTCGCAGACATTGCTCATCACTGAGCTCCAGGAAAGACAACTGACATCTGTAGACCCTTTGACGGTAGGGTCTCTTCCTCCCAGTTCTGTGCTGGCCACCTCCCATGCAGCTGGATGATCGCCTTCTTCCTGTTCCTCCTCATGTTCGGGAGTCTCGGCAGGTTGTTGCTGGCAAGGCTCCTGGCCCAGTATGTGGTGCGGGAGGTCAGCGGACCTGACCCTCCTCCGCACGCCATCTCCCTCCCGGCCACCCTCTCTACGTGGAGGCCTGTGCAGATTTGCAGGCCCTTCTGGATATTGGGCAGCCATGGCTGCTGCCTCCCTTGCCTCTGCCTCTCTGCACATAGCTGATGGCGCTGCCTTCTCCTGTGTACCGCCTTGCATCTGACAAGGTCTACAAGGCCTTACCCTGCAAACACTGATCCCATTGTGTGTGAAGGCTGCACCTTGACACGCAGGGCTCTGTGGAGCACAGAATGAGGCCAAAAGGACTCCTCTAAATCAGTCAGAGCTAATAGCCTTGAAAACTCTTGCAAAAGTGATAAACATGACTCAGCAGCTTAAACAAACACACAAAAGCACCAGCAAAAGTTTGCACCAAAAATACCTGATCGCGGGAATCCTCCGTTCTCCTTCTCCAGCCCGGCAAAGTGTACCCACCCAAAAAACTGGTGGGGGCACTGCCCAAGAAAAACCTCACTTTTTATACCTGAATGTGGGTGGCGTGGCTGCGTAGCAGCGGTGCGCACCCTGATGGCGTCACTGCGGCCACAAGCCCCTCACTGCGGCGGAAGTCGGCGGGTTGCGGCGGAAGTCCTCATCGCTGAAAAATATCCCATGCTGAATATGTGTCATGGCGGCCAATCGACCGGAATGCAGCGGCCAATCGAGTTTGCAGAATGGCCGCCGAAAACCCGCGGTGACGGTCCTTCCCGGGATCCTGAACTTCGGCCCCGTGATCTCCCCATGGCCTCGCCCCTTCCTATCTCTGTAATCCCCTCCAACCCTACAACCAATGTTCCCTGTAAGCTGTGCGGCCACGTGGCCACGCAGCGCTCCAGGGGTTCTGCACAGCGGTTTGCCAGCTTTTCACTGCCCCTTAAAGGGACCGCGCAACGTTAAAAAAAATGTCAGGGAACATTGCCTGCAACCCTCCGAGAACTCTGTTTTCCTCCAATTCTGCCCTCTTGTGCAGCCCTAATTTCCTTTGCTCCACCATTGCCTTCTGTTGCCGAGGCACTAAGCTCTGGAATTCTCTGTTTAAACCTCTCCGCCTCTCTACCTCTCTCTCCTCCTTTAAGACGCTTCTTAAAACCTACCTCTTTGTCCAAGCTTTTGGTTACCTGTCCCAATAACTCTTTATGTGATCTGGTGCCAAATTTTGACCGATAACGCTCCTGTGAAGCACTGTGGGATGTTTTACTACGTTAAAGGTGCTGTATAAATACAAGGTGTTGATTTTATTGTTCTTATTCTAGTGCTTCTCCTCGATGCAACCTGAGGGCCAATGTCACAAGAGGTGATTGGCTGCTCTTCAAATACACAAAGCTCATTGGACTGAGGTGACCCTCGACTCGTGACACCTTAATCCTGGGAAGCACCCAGCATGGCAGCATTTTATTGACGTTCCGCATGGGTAGTCCAGTCTCGCCTCTTCTGCGGGGAGCGGAGAGGCAGAATGTCTGACCTGTGCTGCTGTCTGAGAAATGGCAGTCCCATGAAGGTCACCTCTAGCCATCATCGTGGCCCTGGGCCCTGGTTCTGTTGGTCCACTGATCAGTGGAATGGCAGGTCCAATGGCAACAATCACATCCTGAAAGATCTGAAAGACAGCAGCCAGCATTCCTCCCTCAAGTGACTGAAATCCAGTGCAGAGGGTCCTGTCTAATGGATCTCCCACTGCCAACAGGGCAGCAGTCTGTGCTTCTATGGCGACAGAGGGCTGTGAACCCCAGGCTCATACCTGTCACTGGCCGAACATCCTTTGGAGACTAACCTCAGAGGTTGCAGTTACGTGAGATGTCCTTTGAATATCCTTTTCAAGTGAGTACTCTTGATCAATCCCTGATCTGAATGCAATGACAAATGAAGGGGCGTAGTGTTCAAGAGCAGAGTTAGACAGATTCATTACGCAGGCAAGTACTGTGCTATATTTAGGATGCTCCTATTTGATTACCCACAATCTAATTTTATTTACACTCAATACACTGGATAAAATGATAGAAATCTAGGACCTAAGAAGCATCTTTGATGTGTTTTCTTTCAAGACATTGTTATGCAGCAGTATTAATATGTGTCCTCTATCTCTGTAACCCCAACTTGGATAGAGCTCAAATAAAATAGATCAAGCAGGGTGGCCTGGAATATTGAGCAGTGGGTGTGCTTGACTCCCAGGAATATCACAAGTCCGAGTTCAAGAACTGCCTGAAACTCCAGCTCTCTTGCCTTGCTGAACATTGTCAGCTTTCATCCAGGCCACTGATCACCAAAAGGAGGCAAAGGGCTGCAGCTCTATGGAAGGAAAGTTGTCAAAGACCAGCCTGATTCTTCAAATCTCTTCCTTCAGCTTAATAATCCGTGAGCTATGTTGACAACCCCTCTTGATGTACAGAGGTCGATTTTCCGCTGCTAGCCACCCGTTTCTCGCTGAAAAATGAGCAGCCTGCAATTGTAAATTAGAGAGGTGGGACGCCCCAGCTGCCCAGGGCATGCCTGTTGCAGTTTTCAGGTGGGCCCATAAATGGCTGAGCAGCACACCCGTCTGAAGCAGGTGGGAGGCTGCCTACATATGCAAATAAGGCTCCTATCCCTGATTGCAATTTTCAGCTACAAATGGGAGGAGCAGGCACCCAGTTGTACCAGGCATTGAACAGCCCTAAAGGACGCTGAGGTCAAGAAACTGCCCTGGGAAGCTATTAAACTTTTTTTTAATAATGCTCCACTTGGGCTCCCAGAATATCTCTGGGCCACTCATCATCATCATAGGCAGTCCCTCGGGATCGAGGAAGTCTTGCTTCCACACTTAGCATGAGTTTTTAGGTGGTTGTACAGTCCAGTACGAGAACCACAGTCTCTGTCACAGGTGGGACAGATAGTCGTTGAGGGAAAGGGTAGGCAGGGAGCCTGGTTTGCCGCACACTCCTTCCGCTTGATTTCTGCATGCTCTCGGCGACAACGACTGGCGGTGCATGGGATGACACCCCCGCCCCAGGATTGCCTCATCCCCCATCCCCAAGTCAAACCTGCTGGCCAATTCACTGAGAGTCGGCCAATCTCCTCCCCTCCCAGAGCTGGTGAGCTGCAGTGAGGCACCCGTTTGGTGCCTGCAGCTCACTGGCGACATGTTAGTGAGGCCCGAGCCTCGAAATGGCTCGGATCTCAGGGGGGGTGGATCAGCCCCTCGGCCAACTTCGCACTCGTTTTGAGCGCTACTGGAAAATCACACTCAAAGTGCCATCCAAAATCGGGCTGAGGAAGAGACAGACAAAAACATTTTTAAATTGTTTTATTTCTTTAAGAAAACGGTGTGGTAGGAATGTGATAAAGCAATGGGCGTTATTACAGAGCTCAAAATTAATTTTAGATCGGCTTCTGATTAATGTTCATCCTCGTCCTTCCAAAGAAAATCGGTTCAGTGAAAACATAGCAACCAGAAGAACTGAAATAGGTGGTTGGAGACAGGTTTACTGATGATTTCGGATGTAAGGCGGAGATTTCAACTTTAGTATTGAACGTGGTGGCTGAAGTAAACAACATGTCTGGAAATTGTTATATCTCCTTCTGCATAACTGTACGATTTTGGATTAACATTCTTTTGCAAAGAACTGATTTATATCTCATGTCAGATCCAAGATAATCTGTCTGCTATTTCAGCAAGGGCATGAACTGAGTTCCAAACTGTCATAAGTCAGCCGTCATGGCTGTTATTCAAGAAAAGTTCAAACCAAACTGGAAATGTTGCTAAACTGCTTAGTGAGTGAGCCAAGAGTAAGTACTTATTAGGGGTGACAACACGCACAATGTTCGCTCTTTGACCCTTGGTAAATAATACAGATACTGTAGTCATACAGTCATATCAAACGCCCACAGCTGAGCACTGTGAAAATAGTGATCTCAAGTCGGATTGTGCTGGTGATATGTGCTGGCAGGAGGGAAAGGTCGAGATGTACCATGGGTGATTTAAAGATGTAGGTGGTCATGAAAGCATGCCAAACATTGTATTAATAGGAGAATGGTAATAAAGAAATGACAGAAAAAAAAAATGGAAAGATTTGACAGGATGTAACAACACTCTGGGGTGCTAGTTTGGGCTACGTGTCAATTGAGAAACTTAGGCATAGGGCCAAGAGCCATAATTCAGGACAGTATCAAAGCTGAAAAGAGTAAGATAGAAGATGAGTCAAATTGAGAAGAAATGACCAGTGGAGGCCTGTAAAAATAGCCTGTAAATTATAAAAGGAAGAGGAGACTGAGGAGGTTACAAGAAGGAAGGGGAGACTGACAAGGTAAAAAGGTCCCATAGTTTTGAGATACTGGCAAATAAAAGGGGAGGAATTGGTCAGCGCTGAACTATGAGGCGTTGACGCCCTGCACTCACCCCCCTCCCCACCCCATGGACCTACCCGTTGGTCGCTACCTACAGTGTTGCTACGGAGCCATGAGGAGCACCCCTCTTTCTCCTGGTTTCACATTCAGGTAAGTTATCAACGTCCCACAGTTCAGCATTAAAACCTTGCATTCAGCAGCCCCTTGAAGGATCGCTAATTAGGCCACAATAGAGCATGAAAAAGTAGGCCAAGCCCAGTTTTTGATGAATTTTGAGGATGAATTCTTAACAGGCATTGGGTCCCTCTTTAGCATATGCAAGGGGCATAATGCCTGGTTAAGGCAGCTGCCAGGGATGCCTGAATATTACCCAAGCCAATATGGCGTCAGATCTATATTGGGGCCCTTGGAGCATGGGATATAGCTGGTCGAAACAAGGTCAAATTTTGCCCCCAATGAGTTGGAATTGGAGGCGATGTGAGCACAAGAAACAGGCCAAGATAAACAATACTGTGCGTTTCTAAGAAGGTGTTGCTAACAATGAAACCATCAGAAATGAATTACTTTTAAATTTTGCTCCAATACAATAATTAAGTTACTCTGCTTGTCCTCATTATGACTTAAACCCTGAGATGGTAGCTCTGGATTTAACATATACGAATGTTCTCTGATCTCTTTCTCTGATCTCTTCAGGTTGCACTTTTTGGGCCCGAAATTCAGTACCGCTGGAAAGCTGGTGCTGCCCCCACTTTTTTGTGGTCATTAGCGGCAAACATTTTTGTGGCTGGGCCACACCATATTCAGCTCCAAAAATGAACAATTGGGTTCCAGCGCGAATGAACCCTTCCAAAGTGGATTTTTCAGTGGTGTTAATTTGAGCGTTATCACCACTGGGAAATTCAGCATGCAGGTAAGGGTTTCTAATGAGCCAGCTTCTTCCTAGCCTTTTTAAAGGCCAGGGTTTGCAGCAAGACCCTGAGGGGGGAAGAAGGTTGGAAGGATGGCTGGTGCAAGAAGTGCAAGGAGAGCCAACAGGTTCACTGATCTGGAGCTGGAGACACTGATGGACGGTGTGGAGGACAGAAGAAGAATACTGTTTTCTGATGTGGGGAGACCTGACAGATCACAAGTACATAATGCATGAAGGGAGATTGCAGGGGAGGTGTCAGGCACCTCCATATATGGGAGGACGTATCCGCCCAGGAGGGTGCTGGCCAGTCTGCACTGGGACCTTCCAGGCCCAGAGGTGTTCGGGGCATCCTAGAAGGACAGCCGTAGGTCCCAGACAACAACCACAGCAGCCTTCCCGGACCCATGATGCAGCCACAGGGATGACAGTTAGGCATAGTGTTAGGGTGGTCACGCATAACAGGTGTTATAGTGAGATGCCACGGGGGTAAAAAATGTTAACAGTATTATTATACTGTTATTTATGGTCTGTTTTTGCAGCGATTTGGATAATTGAATAAATCTTTATTTTTGGCACATATATCTAGCCAGGTGTTTCACCTGGGAGTGGGCAATTCTGCATTGAGGCACTCATTGCAATGGCCATTGAAAGTGGGAGCTGAAGGGTCATGTGTGGATGGGATTATCTGAAGTGAGCAGCTATGAGACGCAGCTGTACCTCCCTTCCAAGGTTGCGATGGGGATGACGCCTCCTAGCTCTGGGGTGACGGGGATTCTCCTCCTCCCCATCTTTCTGCTGTGCCTCCTCCTCCTCAGGTGGTACTGCTGGCTCGACCTCCAGCGGCTGTCCACTCATGATGGCCAGGTTGTGCAGCATGCAGCAGACCACGACAATTATGGAGACCCGTTGAGGAGAGTACTGCAAGGTGCCACCAGAGCGGTCCAGGCACTGGAGCCTCTGCTTAAGGATGTCTATGCATTGCTCGATGATGCACCTGGTGGCATAACGAGCGTCATTGTATGCATGCTCTGACGCTGCCCTGGGATTCCTCAGTGGAGTGAGCAGCCAAGTGGACAGGGGATATCCCTTGTCCCCAAGCAGCCAACCACAATCCTGATTCGGGCCGGTGAAGACAGCAGGCACACTGGTCTGGCGCAGAATGAATGAATCATGGCTGCTTCCTGGGTACCTCGCATCAAGAGCCAGGATCCGATGCTGGTGGTTACACACGAGCTGCACGTTCAGAGCGTGGAAGCCTTTGCGGTTCATAAAGATGTAGCGACCTCAGGCCAACGTGTGTGCAGTCAATCGCACCCTGCACCCTCTGGAAGACTGCCATTCGGGCAAATCTGGCCTGCCACTCCACCTGTTTGTCCCTTGTCATTGGGAAGGAGATGTACTGGACTCTTCTCTTGTACTGTGCATCTGTGGCCTGCCGGATGCACCAATGTGCCGAGAATTGGGAGATGTTGCCAATGCCTGCAGTAGCCGACTGGAAAGACCTCATGGCATAAAAATTCAAGGTGATGATGACCTTGGTCTCCACGGTGAGGGGCTGAGGCATGTTTGAGGCTGCAGATCTTCTCGCAGGACAATGCAGAGCTCCCTCAGTACTTCCGTCTGAAATCGTAGCCTTCGCAGGCATTGCTCAACAGTGAGCTGGAGGAAGGAGAACTGAGGTCTGTAGAGCCTTTGAGGGTAGGACCTTCTTCCCCCACGTCTGCATTGGCCATCTCCCCTGCCAGCTGCCTGCTGGCCATTGCCCTGGTCCTCCTCATTCTTGGACTCCTGTGGAGGCTCTTGCTGGAAAGGCTCCTCTCCCAGTATTTAGAGGAGGAGGGCAGCATCCTTCACCCTCCTCCTGATGCCATCTCCCTCCTGGCCACCCTCTCTAGCTGCAGGTCTGCACACATCAGCACGCCCTTCTCTCTCTTGTGCAGCCGTGGCTGCTGCCTCCCTTGCCCGCTGCCTCTCTGCACGATGCTGACGGCGACACCTTCTCCTGCGTGCCGCCCTGCGTCTGATCAGGTATACGAGGTGTCGCCCTCCCAACACTCCTCCCATCCTCAGGGTGAACCCTGCCAAGCAGGTCGCTGCAGCACACAATGAGGCCTACAGGTCTCCACTGAACAGTCAGCAGGTTTAATGAAGCTAAAACACTTACTACAACTTATAGCACCTTAAATTCAAATCAAAACTTAAACAATTTTCTTGCTGTGATATCTTCAGAGAGCACAAGCACACACAGTTCCTAACATGGCAGGCAGCACTCTCGGAAGCATCCGGAAATTGGCCTGGTTCTGTTTATTATTAACTATGCAGTTGCAGTACACAATACGTCCACATCCACAGTGTGGGGCTACAAACATTACAAGCTTACAGACATTATACTTCTCCCTCCTTAATGAAGAAGACATCATAACAAACATCATACATAACTTTCATGTTTATACATAACACAGGATATAAACTTATTTTTTTTTCCATATTTACAAATTTAACTTTACCACTTGTTTTCTGTTTCGAAGAGGATACCTTCGCTCTCAAACAGAACCTTCCAAACATAGAAAATTAGAAACATAGAAAATAGGTGCAGGAGTAGGCCATTTAGCCCTTCGAGCCTGCACCGCCATTCAATGAGTTCATGGCTGAACATGCAACTTTAGTACCCCATTCCTGCTTTCTCGCCATACCCCTTGACCCCCTAGTAGTAAGGACTACATCTAACACCTTTTTGAATATATTTAGTGAATTGGCCTCAACAACTTTCTGTGGTAGAGAATTCCACAGGTTCACCACTCTCTGGGTGAAGAAGTTTCTCCTCATCTTGGTTCTAAATGGCTTACCCCTTATCCTTAGACTGTGACCCCTGGTTCTGGACTTCCCCAACATTGGGAACATTCTTCCTGCATCTAACCTGTCTAAACCCATCAGAACTTTAAACGTTTCTATGAGATCCCCTCTCATTCTTCTGAACTCCAGTGAATACAAGCCCAGTTGATCCAGTCTTTCTTGATATGTCAGTCCTGCCATCACGGGAATCAGACTGTTGAACCTTCGCTGCACTCCCTCAATAGCAAGAATGTCCTTCCTCAAGTTAGGAGAGCAAAACTGTAAACAATACTCCAGGTGTGGCCTTACCAAGGCCCTATACAACTGTAGTAACACCTCCATGCCCCTGTACTCAAATCCCCTCGCTATGAAGGCCAACATGCCATTTGCTTTCTTAACCGCCTGCTCTACCTGCATGCCAACCTTCAATGACTGATGTACCTTAACACCCAGGTCTTGTTGCACCTCCCCTTTTCCTAATCTGTCACCATTCAGACAATAGTCTGTCTCTCTGTTTTTACCACCAAAGTGGATAATCTCACATTTATCCACATTATACTTAATCTGCCATGCATTTGCCCACTCACCTAACCTATCCAAGTCACTCTGCAGCCTCATAGCATCCTCCTCGCAGCTCACACTGCCACCCAACTTAGTGTCATCCGCAAATTTGGAGATACTACATTTAATCCCCTCATCTAAATCATTAATGTACAGTGTAAACAGCTGGGGCCCCAGCACCGAACCTTGCGGTACCCCACTAGTCACTGCCTGCCATTCTGAAAAGTACCCATTTACTCCTACTCTTTGCTTCCTGTCTGCCAACCAGTTCTCAATCCACGTCAGCACACTACCCCCAATCCCATGTGCTTTAACTTTGCATATTAATCTCTTGTGTGGGACCTTGTCGAAAGCCTTCTGAAAGTCCAAATACACCACATCAACTGGTTCTCCCTTGTCCACTCTACTGGAAACATCCTCAAAAAATTCCAGAAGATTTGTCAAGCATGATTTCCCTTTCACAAATCCATGCTGACTTGGACCTATCATGTCACCTCTTTCCAAATGCGCTGCTATGACATCCTTAATAATTGATTCCATCATTTTACCCACTACCGATGTTAGGCTGACCGGTCTATAATTCCGTTTTCTCTCTCCCTCCTTTTTTTAAAAAAAAAAGTGGGGTTACATTGGCTGCCCTCCACTCCATAGGAACTGATCCAGAGTCTATGGAATGTTGGAAAATGACAGTCAATGCATCTGCTATTTTAGCAAGGCCACCTCCTTAAGTACTCTGGGATGCAGACCATCAGGCCCTGGGGATTTATCGACCGTCAATCCCATCAATTTCCCCAACACAATTTCCCGACCAATAAGGATTTCCCTCAGTTCCTCCTTCTTACTAGACCCTCTGACCCCTTTTATATCCGGAAGGTTGTTTGTGTCCTCCTTAATGAATACCGAACCAAAGTACTTGTTCAATTGGTCTGCCATTTCTTTGTTCCCCATTATGACTTCCCTTGATTCTGACTGCAGGGGACCTACATTTGTCTTTACTAACCTTTTTCTCTTTACATATCTATAGAAGCTTTTGCAGTCCATTTTAATGTTTCCTGCAAGCTTCCTCTCGTACTCTATTTTCCCTGCCCTAATAAAACCCTTTGTCCTCCTCTGCTGAATTCTAAATTTCTCCCAGTCCCCGGGTTCATTGCTATTTCTGACCAATTTGTATGCCACTTCCTTGGTTTTAATACTATCCTTGATTTCCCTTGATAGCCACGGTTGAGCCACCTTCCCTTTTTTATTTTTACGCCAGTCAGGGATGTACAATTGTTGTAGTTCATCCATGTATTCTCTAAATATCTGCCATTGCCCATCCCCTGTCAACCCCTTAAGTATCATTCGCCAATCTATCCTAGCCAATTCACGCCTCATACCTTCAAAGTTACCCTTCTTTAAGTTCTGGACCATGGTCTCTGAATTAACTGTTTCATTCTCCATCCTAATGTAGAATTGCACCATATTATGGTCCCTCTTCCGCAAGGGGCCTCGCACAATGAGATTGCTAATTAATCCTCTCTCATTACACAAACCCAGTCTAAGATGGCCTCCCCCCTAGTTGGTTCCTCGACATATTGGTCTAGAAAACCATCCCTTATGCACTCCAGGAAATCCTCCTCCACCGTATTGCTTCCAGTTTGGTTAGCCCAATCTATATGCATATTAAAGTCACCCATGATAACTGCTGCATCTTTATTGCATGCACCCCTAATTTCCTGTCTGATGCCCTCCCCAACATCACTACTACTGTTTGGAGGTCTGTACACAACTCCCACTAACGTTTTTTGCCCTTTGGTGTTCTGCAGCTCTACCCGTATAGATTCCACATCATCCAAGCTAATGTCCTTCCTAACTATTGCATTAATCTCCTCTTTAACCAGCAATGCTACCCCACCTCCTCTTCCTTTTATTCTATCCTTCCTGAATGTTGAATACCCTTGGATGTTGAGTTCCCAGCCCTGATCATCCTGGAGCCACGTCTCTGTAATCCCAATCACATCATATCTGTTAACATCTATTTGCACAGTTAATTCATCCACCTTATTACGGATATTCCTTGCATTAAGACACAAAGCCTTCAGGCTTTTTTTTTTTTTTAAATTCCCTTTTTCCTGGTGTCGATTTCACACTCATTCGAGGCTCATCCTGAGGAACTTTTTCCTCCACGGAATTTCCTTGATTTTCATTTGACCTCACTCTAACTTCAGGCTCTTTGTTTTCCTGACTTGGACTCAGACTTTCATTCTGATTCTCTCCTGGATTTGTTTCCAGTACATTGGATTTAGGATTTGCTACTGGTGTATCAAAACTATCTGATATGTCAGAAATAATTGAATCATTCCCACCTTCAACTCCTTCCATGTCTGTAGGTAAAATATAATCAACATGAACAAACCTAACCTGTCCATTATCAAACATCTTTACCAAATATGTGCCAGGACCACATATCTTCACCTCTCTTCCTGGTAACCACTTTAACCATTTATGGTGATGGTTCTTCACTCACCTTCTAGTTTAATTTCACACTTCTCTCTTTTACTCTACCTCTATCATGATTCTCCTTCTGTCTTAATTGTGTCTCTTCTACAGACTGTGCCAAATTTGGCTTTAACAACGAGAATCTGATTCGTGGCTGTCGTTTGAGAAACAACTCTGCTGGTGTTCTACCAGTAGTTGTATGAGGAGTATTTTGATATGTAATCAAAAAATTAGCCAATTTGTGATCCAATGACAACTGTCGTTTTCTTGGATTTGGATCTAACATTTGTTTTATGAGGGCACGTTTTACAATTTGTACAGTGCGCTCTGCTGCACCATTCGAAGCAGGATGGTATGGTGGAACCTTGGTATGTTTCACACCATTTTTGCTTGTGAATTGTGCAAATTCTTCTGAACTAAATTGTGGTCCATTATCCGAAACAATCTCTTCAGGGAGGCCAAATGAAGAAAATAATTTTTGTAAAATGTCCAATGTTTACTTCTTGTTATTTTCCACATTGGAAACACCTCAACCCACTTCGAATGGCTATCAATCACAATGAACAATTGTTGTCCTTCTAACTCAGCAAAATCAATATGTAGCCTTTGCCACACCCTGGGAGGCCATTTCCATGGCTGTAATGGTACTGGTGGTGGTTGCTTGCTTACCGATTGACATGTCGTACACTGATTCACAAGGTACTCTATATCTTTATGGCCACCATAAATAACTGCGTGTAAAACTCTTGATCAAGCACATTCCCAGGTGCTGATCATGGAGATCTCCTAATAATTTGGACCTGAATTTATTTGGTATAACCACTCTTGCACCCAACATGGTACAATCTTTACCAACTGATAATTCATTCCTATGAATGAAGAATGGATGTGTATCTTTATCTATTACCTGGTTTGGCCATCCATTTGCAATATAATCATACACCTTTGACATCACTGGGTCACGTTTGGTTGCTCTACCAATCTATTCAGCTGTGACTGGCAGTTCATCAATGTATGAAAAATAAAACACTTCTTCCCTATCAGGTGTAGTGTGTGATCGGGAAGGCAATCTAGACATTGCATCAGCATTACTGTGATCAGCTGATCGTCTGTATTCAATATCATATATATATGCTGACAAAATCAAAGCCCATCTCTGCATTTGGGCTGCAGCTAATGTTGGAACTGGGGATTTTGGATGGAGGATTGCTGTTAGGGGCTTATGGTCCGTAACGATGGTAAACTTATGACTATACGAGTATTTGTGAAACTTCTTGACTCCAAAAATTAATGCCAAAGCTTCCCTTTCAATTTGCGCATAATTACTCTCACTGGCACTAAGAATGCATCAAGCAAAAGCAATTGGTCTCTCCTCCCCACTACATAATACATGAGAGTTTACTGCCCCAACTCCATACAGAGAGGCATCACATACTAGCTTGATCTCCTTAGATATGTCATAGTGAACTAACATGGTGCTCTCTACCAATTTGCTTTTACACTCCTTGAATGCTGTATCGCATTCTTCTGACCACTTCCAATGGACCTGTTTTTTCAAAAGTTCATTCAGTGGATGTAATACTGTAGCCAAATTTGGTAGGAACTTCCCATAACAGTTCAAAAGACCCAAGAATGCACGAAGTTCAGTGACATTCCTGGGAGTGGGTGCATTTCGAATTGCATCCAATTTTTCCATGGTTGGATGTAAACCACCTTTGTCTACTCTGTACCCTAAGTACTCCACTGAGATTTTAAATAACTCACACTTACGAGCAGACACTCGTACTTTGTGCTTCTCTAGCCATTTGAGGATTTCATTCAATATGTTATTATGAATTTGCCTATTTGGTGCTGAAATTAGTATGTCATCCAAATAACATAGTACTCCTTCAATACCTTGCAAAATCTGGTTCATCACCCCTTGGAATATGGCTGGGGCGGAAGACACTCCAAATGGTAGTCTATTAAATTGATATAGGCCTAGATGAGTATTTATAGTCAAGCATGACTTAGTCTCCTCATCTAGTTCAAGCTGTAAGTAGGCATTCGTAAGATCCAGTTTTGAGAAGATCTGACCACCTGTCAGTGTTTTGAACAAATCTTCGATATTCGGCAATGTATTGGGGACATTACCCTCCAGAACCTGGTTTACGGTTACTTTATAATCACCACACAATCTTACCTTACCATCGGACATAGGTACAACAACAATGGGTGTAGCCCAATTACATCGATCTATCTTACAAATAATGTTCTCAGTCTCTAGTCTTTTGAGTTCTTGCTCAACTTTCTCCTTGAGTGCATATGGTACAGAACGTGGCTTGTAGTAAACCGATCTAGCATCCTTCTGTACCCTGACACTCACCTTGAAGCCTTGGATCGGACTGCCCGTTTCACAGAACACCTTCGGATACTTCTTGATAACCTCATCCGTTAATGAAAATCTCGCTTCCACACAGAAAATCTTACTCCAATCCAGCTTCAGTGAGCTCAACCAATTTCTTCCTAGCAAGGTAGGCTTGTCTCCTTTCACTACTATTGGAGGCAAGTTCTGAAATTGATCTTTATATTGCACCGGTACGGTAATACGACCTACCACAAGAATTTTCTCTCCCAAGTAGCCTCGCAGCTATATCTTGGATTTCTCCAGTTGGAAATCACGCAATTTGTCGCGGTACAGTGACTCCGGTACTACACTCATGGATGCACCCGTGTCAATTTCCGTTGGTATTTTGTATCCCACAACATTTGTGTGGATTTTGGTGCTTTCCGCATCGCTGTCCGTTAACCTCGTGCTCCTGATGACGTGTAACTCTAACATCTCCTCGTCCTGTTGTTGTTCTTCCATGCTATGTAGTCTCTTGGGATTTCTACTCATAGCTTTGAACGCTGGATTCATAGCTTTAAAAACTGGTTTACCCTTCAGTCGGCATGCCTTTGCAAGATGCCCAGTCTTTCTGCAGAAGAAACACTCTGCCTTCATGTATGGACAACTATGAGCAATGTGTTGTCCCAGGCACCTATAGCACGACTTCGACGCTCTGTTAGAATTTCCAGTTTCTGAGACTTTGGGCCCAGACCGTCTTTTACTTTGAACCTGCAGGTGATTTACCTCAGTTGACTGACGACCGTAATCATTATTTAATTCTCGTGAATATTGTTCGGCCATGCCCATCGACCTCGCTATCTGACGAGCAATTTCAAAAGTCAAGTCATCCGTCGTCAATAACTTCCTTCTGATCGCATCATTTTTTACCCCACAAACAAAACGATCCCGTAATGCTTGGTTTTGAAAGTTTCCAAAATTACAGTGCATCGATAGCTTTTTTAATGCTACGATGTAATCACCGATACTTCATCAGCCTTTTGATTCCGAATCCCAAAACGATAGCTTTCAGCAATTTCTAACGGTTTGAGGTTATAGTGCTGCTCCAGCTTTGTTAAAATCTCTTTAAGCGTTGTGTCCTTTGGCTCATAAGGCACAAGCAGATTTACAAGCGTTTCGTATAATGCCGGACCCGCCTCCGATAAGAAGATCGCTTTCTTATGTTCCAACACAGCCCGGTTCTGGACTGCATTGTCTGGAACTTCGATTATGCTATTTGCAGTGAAATACATTTCTAGCCGATCCACATACGTTCCCGATCGTGTCTATATTCCCCTAAATGTCCGATTACACCTGCCATTTTAATCTCTCGCTGTTCACACCATGTGCTGTATTTTACCTCAGATTTTGTAGCTTTTTTCCCCAAGACAAACTTCCAAAGTCTCTCTGTCGGCTGACTGAAACCTTCACCAACAAAATTTAAGCTTTAAATCATCCGAAAAATATCTCATCTCACCGCCAAATGTGATATCTTCACAGAGCACAAGCACACACAGCTCCTAACATGGCAGGCAGCTCTCTCGGAAGCCTCTGGAAATCTACCTTGTTCTGTTTATTATTAACTATGCAGTTGCAGTACACAATACATCCACATCCACAGTGTGGAGCTACAAACATTACAAGCTTACAGACATTACACTTGCCAAAGGGCCCCGATCGCAGCAACACTCCAGCGGTGTTGCGTTCGAGCACCGACTCGAATACCTGGCGGGGGCACTGCCTGAAGAAGTCCTATCCTTTTAGAGGTGAAAATCCAGTGGTGGCCATTTTCCATTGGCCCGCCCGCTGCTTCCCTCACCACACAAAAATCCTCCTTTATTCTGGCTTGACCCTGCCGTTTCCAACGGAAGTGAGTACTGCTGAACACCCCCCCGCCCCCGAGCTGAATATGGCTCGGGGAGGGAAAAGTACCCGACCCCGGCGACCAATTGATTTTTTTGATCGACCGCCTAACCTCCGCGGTAGTGGTCCCTTTGGGGACGGTGAATTTCGGACCCTTTATATTTGAAACTTTTAAATTTGTAGCCTAGCAATGAATCAGTACATTTTATTCCAACACGGAAATCACTGGGTCTGGCTAAAAAGCTTATGTAGTCTTGTATGACAATATTATTATAGATAATATTGTTCTACACTTTTATCAACACATCAGGATGTGTATATATGCTTAAGATATTTTACTGTAGCACAGATTCGGCCCCTACAGAGCAAATCAAATGTATTAAAAGATGCGGAACGTTGGTGCCTTAAATTTCTTGTAGTTATGCTCGTAATGCACTAAGTTACAAGGGGGAATATAAGGTGAAGCTATGATGGATTTGCAGGAAAGGAGGGTACAAGCGAAGAAGGGTGAACTTAATCCCTTGGCAGTAAGGAGATAAAGAAGGATATGAAAGCTTGTGGCTGCGCCTGCTCCACAGCGTTGCCATGGCAATTGTGTATTCACCAACCTGCCACTTGCACTGTGCCAGTGACCTCACCACCTTCCACTTCTAGAGCAGAGAGTTTCCTCAGCAGCTCAATGGCCTGCTTCTTGTCTGGGCTGAAGCCTTTTATGAGGGAGATGCCCTCTCTGGTTCCGTGGCTCTCGAAGACACTGTGCGCAGGTTTCTCTTCAAACAAGACTGAGTGAATTAGGTGACAGGCATTAGCAATTGAGGATTGTCTTCCCAATGGCATCATACAGCTGATCATAAAATCATACAAGCAAAGAGGAAGCCATTCTGCCCATCGTGTCTGTGCCGGCTCTTTGAAAGAACTAATGTAAGAGATCTGCTGGAATTGGCTATTAACATGGAGGAAGGAGTTTTAAAGTTCTGAATTTAAGTAATGGCTATTAAATCCTGAGTTATTTGCTCACTTAACAAGAATGAAGGGCTAGTTTTGCAGCTCATTATTTTAGAGACTGAAGAGTGTGTTGTCGAGTCTTTTTTTTTACAGCTTCTTCCCCTGTAGACCCAACACTTAGGCCGGAAACCTCCCACTGCCGGACATGTGCACCACACACCGCGAACAACCTAATTAAGCTAATTAAATCCTTGTTGTGAGACAATTAACAGGGATTTTAAGCAGACCTTTTGATTTTCGCTGGATGACCATGGGAATCACGCAGCTTGAGCGCTATGTCTGTCAACCTGAGGTGGAAGTTCAGTGGCCATTGTGCGAGGTCATTAATGCAGAGCATGAAATCCAAATAAATACTCCCACATGTCACCTCGTTAAGTACCTAAGGGAAAGGCTCTTGCTGACTCCATTCTGAGCACAGATTGAGTTGTCTGGAGTTTGCAAGTCTTTTCTGAAACCTGGGAAGCCACTCTCACATTGCCAGTCAGTGTTACAACATTGACAGATTTGTCCTCTGATCTCTATTTGCCCTGCCATCTATTACATCAGCATGGGTGCCGCTTATACTGTCTCACCTTGGTCCTCACAATCGGACCAGGATGAGCCCCAACACCAGCAGAAGCAGGCACTCCAGCAGCAGCAGCAACACCACCACCAACCTTCTCCTCAACCACCTGACAGAGGATATCAGCTCAGGGCTACACCACACCGGAGGTGATATCCCCAACACACGGTATACAGGCAGAGGATGAGCTTCCTCAACATGACTGAGCAGCAGTGCCAAAGGAGGCTCACGCTATCGCACAGGACGTCGCAGATACTTGCAGCTTGCTGGAGCAAGACCTGCAGCCCAGAGGACCTAGTGGACATGCCTTAACAGTGGCTGCCAAAGTTACCAGCGCCCTCAACTTCTTCACCTCAGGCTCTTTCCAGGAGTGAGTGTAAGGAATGTGTAGGTTACATCTGTAGAGGGTGACTATGAGGGAGTGTGGTGCCAATGCCAAATGGCCTCTTTCTGTGGAGTTACTTGGTATGATTACATTAGGATGAGGGTGAGTAGGGTGAGGGGTGGTTAGTCAGATGAGGATGTGAGTATGTACATAAAGAGAGAGGGATGGGTGGGCGTGCAAGGTGTGTTGGTGTGAGGAATGATGTGCAGGAGTAGGCTTGGGAAGGCAGACTAATGGGGATGTGGTGACAGGCACAGCAGGATGAAGGTGAATGTGGCTTTGCACTCACCTTTCCTGATCTTATCAGATCATTGAAGTGCTTCCTGCACCAATGGATATTCAAAAGATCTGCTTCAGCAAATCATGACAGGATCGGTGCTGCTGAACATTAGCAAGCACAAGATAGGTCTCATTGGCACAAATGCAGTTGCAATTTGCTAGGTGCAATTTTGGGGCCTATAGGGTAGAACCTCCACTTTTTTTGCCTGCTTAACGCCCACTTAACGCCCATTTTACCGCTGAAATGACGTATAACGCCCATTTTGGCACAAAATGGAAACTGGCGGGCATTTTTCAGAAACTTATCGGCGAGCGTTACTTTCCCCATGTGCTTAATGCTGAGCAAAAATATTACTGCCCAGCCACTTTTTTTGGGTGGAATTAGCAGAATGGGCGAATTCAACGCCCATAATATTGCCCAGCATTACTTTCCACAGATTTAACGCCGAGATTCAATATTAACACCCAGCCACTGTTTTTTGTCGTAAAGAGCATATTTACCCAAACTAGCAGCCATGGAGCTCGCCCATCATCAATTTCACCACCTCGCACACATATCGCCCACGACATCGCTAGCTCAAAAAACCGCCCACAAAAAGTGGAACTAACCGGGACAAATCACAGCGTTATGGACGCCATGTTGTAGATCACATTTCGGTTCTTTAAAAGGCTGCTGTACTTCAACCTCGGCGGAGTTCGGATGTACTCTGCAGGGCGTTGGAGTTGATGTGAACATCTCTAAAAACATCTTGACCACACTGTGACCGATTGGAATTGAAGAGGTGTGTTCGTCGGGACATCCCTTGTTTGTGAGCAATGGGTGGAAAACAGAGAGCTACTGCAATGGGGCTGTCCTTTCTCACCCTCTCTTGGTGACCAAATACATACAGCAGACTCAACATCACAAAAGGAACGCTGCACTGCATTATGTGCTCAATGTACAAGTGACAGACAGATGAGGAGGACCAGACATTAAAACCCCGCAAGTACAAGGAGAAGCATTCTTACCTTGACTTGCCCGACACCACCTGCCTTCGAAGACTGCGCTTCCACAAACAGGTTATCACTGAGGTATGCCAGCTGATAAGGACAGACCTGCAGCCTGCCAGCATCATCAGAACTGCACTGTCTGTCGAGGTCAAAGTCACCGCGGCACTGTCGTTCTATGTCTTGGGTTCTTTTCAGGCCACACCTGGCGACATTTGCGGACTTTCTCAGCATGCCACACATTGCTGCATTAGACAGGTCACTGAAGCCCTGTACACACGCAGGATGGACTTGATCAGCTTCCCTATGACCAGGGAGGCACAGAGTGAGAGGGCTGTAGGATTCTCCAGAATTGAAAACTTCCCCAAGGTGCAGGGAGCAATAGACTGTACGCACATCGTGATGCAGGCACCTTTTCAGGATACTGAGGTTTTCAGTAACCGCAAGAAATTCCACTCCCTGAATGTCCAGCTGGTTGTCGACCACCAGCAAATTATACTGGCAGTGAATGCTCAATTTCTGGGCAGCATCCATGATGCTCACATCCTGCGTGAGAGTACTGTATCTGACTTGTTTAACAATGAGCCACAAGGTCAATGCTGGATGCTTGGTGACAAAGGATACGGCCTCGCCACCTGGTTGATGACCCCCTGCGTGACACCCACACTGAGGCCGAGAGGCAATACAATGAGAGCCACAGAGCCACTCGCAATATCGTGGAGAAAACCATTATGTGCTGAAGCAGCACTTTAGATGCCTGAACCACTCAGGAGGCGAGCTCCAATACCACCCTGAGCAGGTAGCTCAATTTGTGTGGTGTGCTCCATGCTGCACAACTTGGCTATCAGGAGGGGACAAGAATTGTCTGATGAGTCTGACAGTCCACCTCACCAGAGAGAGGAAGAGGAGGACAAGGAGGCAGACGCTGACATCGGCCCAGACAGTCAGGCTGACGCTGAAGCCATGCCCCCGCTCCCCTGTAGACCACATGAAAGGGCCCGTGGGGGCATGATAGCTGCAAGAGCCTTACGTCAGGAGCTCGTCAATGATCGCTTTGCCTGAAAGAACGTTGGTGTTATTTACAAGGCTGACACACTGCTGGGTGTGCAGGTGATACTACAATAGTGGGCATCACCTTGGTGACAGTTAAAGTTTAAGTTGATTGAAGTTAAGTGTCATTATACCCTTTGAGGTTAAGGAATCACCAGCGTGTAACAGTGCAGCTATCTGAGCCAAGGTTTTGTTAAATGAAAAACATTTAAACTGAACATTTGTCTGCAATCATCAGTATTTCTGTAAAAACCAACCCTCCCCCCCTCTTCTCCACCCCACCTCTACCCATTCTCCCCCTGACTCAAAGCCACCTGGCCGAGGAGCTCCTCAGGCGATGCTTCATTGTGGGGAGGGGGGGGGGGGATGATGGCCGAACGCTGCTTGGGTCGATACGGGAAAGGGCAGTCCCAAGGTGGGAACCTGCTCTGAGCCAGAAGCAAGATGTTGCTGCTGGCTCTCATGTGTGGTTGGCAATGGGGGTGCGGCACCTTGGGATGCAGTGCCACACTCCGGGACCACTGGGAGCCCTCTGCCATCAGTGTTCCTGGCTACCAGCTCCAGGGCCTCAACCATCCCTTCCATGTTATATATTATTTGTTGGACAAAAACTCGGCGCCAACTATGTACTTGGTGTTTAGTAGGCATTTTGCTGCTGGTGAATCTCCCTCGTGCCTCCCGCAACAGCCAAACAAGCACACAGCACAGCCACACACGCTTTCAGTCCCTCTCAGCTCCCTCTCTCTCTGTCTCCTCTTCTGCGCATGTCATGATGACCCTTGACCTCTTGAATTACGGGAATCGTGTTGCCATGCTGTTGCTAAGGACGGCGATACTTTACGGCAGAAACAGAGAAACATAGAAAATAGGTGCAGGAGTAGGCCATTCGGCCCTTCTAGCCTGCACCGCCATTCAATGAGTTCATGGCTGAACATGCAACTTCAGTACCCCATTCCTGCTTTCTCGCCATACCCCTTGATCCCCCTAGAGTAGTAAGGACTGCATCTAACTCCTTTTTGAATATATTTAGTGAATTGGCCTCAACAACTTTCTGTGGTAGAGAATTCCACAGGTTCACCACTCTCTGGGTGAAGAACTTTCTCCTCATCTCGGTCTTAAATGGCTTACCCCTTATCCTTAGACTGTGACCCCTGGTTCTGGACTTCCCCAACATTGGGAACATTCTTCCTGCATCTAACCTGTCTGAACCCATCAGAATTTTAAATGTTTCTATGAGGTCCCCTCTCATTCTTCTGAACTCCAGTGAATACAAGCCCAGTTGATCCAGTCTTTCTTGATAGGTCAGTCCCGCCATCCCGGGAATCAGTCTGATGAATCTTCGCTTCACTCCCTCAATAGCAAGAATGTCCTTCCTCAAGTTAGGAGACCAAAACTGTACACAATACTCCAGGTGTGGCCTCACCAAGGCCCTGTACAACTGCAGCAACACCTCCCTGCCCCTGTACTCAAATCCCCTCGCTATGAAGGCCAACATGCCATTTGCTTTCTTAACCGCCTGCTCTACCTGCATGCCAACCTTCAATGACTGATGTACCATGACACCCAGGTCTCGTTGCACCTCCCTTTTTCCTAATCTGTCATCATTCAGATAATAGTCTGTCTCTCTGTTTTTACCACCAAAGTGGATAACCTCACATTTATCCACATTATACTTCATCTGCCATGCATTTTCCCACTCACCTAACCTATCCAAGTTACTCTGCAGCCTCATAGCATCCGCCTCGCAGCTCACACTGCCACCCAACTTAGTGTCATCCACAAATTTGGAGATACTACATTTAATCCCCTCGTCTAAATCATTAATGTACAGTGTAAACAGCTGGGGCCCCAGCACCGAACCTTGCTATACCCCACTAGTCACTGCCTGCCATTCTGAAAAGTACCCATTTACTCCTACTCTTTGCTTCCTGTCTGCCGACCAGTTCTCAATCCATGTCAGCACACTACCCCCAATCCCATGTGCTTTAACTTTGCACATTAATCTTTTGTGTGGGACCTTGTCGAAAGCGTTCTGAAAGTTCAAATACACCACATCAACTGGTCCACTCTACTGGAAACATCCTCAAAAAATTCCAGAAGATTTGTCAAGCATGATTTCCCTTTCACAAATCCATGCTGACTTGGACCTATCATGTCACCTCTTTCCAAATGCGCTGCTATGACATCCTTAATAATTGATTCCATCATTTTACCCACTACTGAGGTCAGGCTGACTTGCTATAATTCCCTGTTTTCTCTCTCCCTCCTTTTTTAAAAAGTGGGGTTACATTGGCTACCCTCCACTCCATAGGAACTGATCCAGAGTCTATGGAATGTTGGAAAATGACTGTCAATGCATCCGCTATTTCCAAGGCCACCTCCTTAAGTACTCTGGGATGCAGTCCAACAGGCCTTGGGGATTTATCGGCCTTCAATCCCATCAATTTCCCCAACACAATTTCCCGACTAATAAGGATTTCCCTCAGTTCCTCCTCCTTACTAGACCCTCTGACCCCTTTTATATCCGGAAGGTTGTTTGTGTCCTCCTTAGTGAATACCGAACCAAAGTACTTGTTCAATTGATCTGCCATTTCTTTGTTCCCAGTTATGACTTCCCCTGATTCTGACTGCAGGGGACCTACGTTTGTCTTTACTAACCTTTTTCTCTTTACATATCTATAGAAACTTTTGCAATCCGCCTTAATGTTCCCTGCAAGCTTCTTCTCGTACTCCATTTTTCCTGCCCTAATCAAACCCTTTGTCCTCCTCTGCTGAGTTCTAAATTTCTCCCAGTCCCCGGGTTCGCTGCTATTTCTGGCCAATTTGTATGCCACTTCCTTGGCTTTAATACTATCCCCGATTTCCCTTGATAGCCATGGTTGAGCCACCTTCCCTTTTTTATTTTTATGCCAGACAGGAATGTACAATTGTTGTAGTTCATCCATATGGTCTCTAAATATCTGCCATTGCCCATCCACAGTCAACCCCTTAAGTATTATTCGCCAATCTATCCTAGCCAATTCACACCTCATACCTTCAAAGTTACCCTTCTTTAAGTTCTGGACCATGGTCTCTGAATTAACTGTTTCATTCTCCATCCTAATGCAGAATTCCACCATATTATGGTCACTCTTCCCCAAGGGGCCTCGCACAACGAGATTGCTAATTAATCCTCTCTCATTACACAACACCCAGTCTAAGATGGCCTCCCCCCTAGTTGGTTCCTCGACATATTGGTCTAGAAAACCATCCTTTATTGCATGCACCCCTAATTTCCTGTTTGATGCCCTCCCCAACATCACTACTACTGTTTGGAGGTCTGTACACAACTCCCACTAACGTTTTTTGCCCTTTGGTGTTCTGCAGCTCTACCCATATAGATTCCACATCATCCAAGCTAATGTCCTTCCTAACTATTGCATTAATCTCCTCTTTAACCAGCAATGCTACCCCACCTCCTTTTCCTTTTATTCTATCCTTCCTGAATGTTGAATACCCCTGGATGTTGAGTTCCCAGCCCTGATCATCCTGGAGCCACGTCTCTGTAATCCCAATCACATCATATCTGCTAACATCTATTTGCACAGTTAATTCATCCACCTTATTACGGATACTCCTTGCATTAAGACACAAAGCTTTCAGGCTTGTTTTTTTTAAAACACCCTTTGTCCTTTTAGAATTTTGCTGTACAGTGGCCCTTTTTGTTCTTTGCCTTGGGTTTCTCTGCCCTCCACTTTTCCTCATCTCCTTTCTGTCTTATGCTTTTGTCTCCTTTTTGTTTCCCTCTGTCTCCCTGCATTGGTTCCCATCCCCCTGCCATATTAGTTTAACTCCTCCCCAACAGCACTAGCAAACACTCCCCCTGGGACATTGGTTCCGGTCCTGCCCAGGTGCAGACCGTCCGGTTTGTACTGGTCCCACCTCCCCCAGAATCAGTTCCAATGCCCCAGGAATTTGAATCCCTCCCTGCTGCACCACTGCTCAAGCCACGTATTCATCTGTGCTATCCTGCGATTCCTACTCTGACTAGCACGTGGCACTGGTAGCAATCCCGAGATTACTACTTTTGAGGTCCTACTTTTTAATTTAGCTCCTAGCTCCTTAAATTCGTTTCGTAGGACCTCATCCCTTTTTTTAACCTATGTCGTTGGTACCAATGTGCACCACGACAACTAGCTGTTCTCCCTCCCTTTTTAGAATGTCCTGCACCCGCTCCAAGACATCCTTGACCCTTGCACCAGGGAGGCAACATACCATCCTGGAGTCTCAGTTGCGGCCGCAGAAACGCCTATCTATTCCCCTCACAATTGAATCCCCTATCACTATCGCTCTCCCACTCTTTTTCCTGCCCTCCTGGGCAACAGAGCCAGCCACGGTGCCATGAACTTGGCTGCTGCTGTCCTCCCCTGATGAGTCATCCCCCTCAACAGTACTCAAAGCAGTGTATCTGTTTTGCAGGGGGATGACCGCAGGGGACCCCTGCACTACCTTCCTTGCACTACTCTTCCTGCTGGTCTTCCATTCCCTAGCTGGCTGTGGCCCCTTCTCCTGCGGTAAGACCAACTCGCTACACATGCTATTCACGTCATTCTCAGCATCGTGGATGCTCCAGAGTGAATCCACCCTCAGCTCCAATTCCGCAACGCGGTCCGTCAGGAGCTGGAGGCGGATACAAGGAAGGTCAAAAAAATTTAACGCTACCGTCCATTTGATATCGCTCGCGGTAACGGCCATTTTAAAAAATGCTTTGAGAATGGGCGAGAAGCCGGCGATCTGAAAACCCTTTTTTACCGCCCACGCCGGAAATAACACCAAGTTTTGGGCGATAAACACAAAAGTGGAAAATCTAGCCCATAGTCCCTCTCCATCAACTTCTAATTATTACAACAACCTGCATTTATATTGCATCTTTTTACTTTGTAAAATGTCCTAAGGCACTTCACGGGTGTGCAATCAGACAAAAAAATGAAACGAACCAAACGGGCCATATTAGGACAGGTGGCCAAAAGATTTTAAGGAGCAGAAAACTCCTAAACCATTGTTCTTTCCAGATATTCACAAATATTAGATTGGGACAGTGGGGCAACAGGAGATTTCCAGCACTGCCATGTTTTTTTTTTGAACTGCTGTACTTCCTGAAGCAAAGATATATGTGAATTTGGTGGAATGGGACTATTAGTTACTGAAGGCACCATTTTGGTATTTCCACATTGGACATTTGTTCTTACACACGTTAACACCCGTTGACAAGCAATAGTTGATATGATAATTAACAGTCGTCCTATTAATGTGTTATTTTCATAGTTGTTCCCCAAAGTTTCATTTGGATGTTTGACAGAATGTTGATGAGGTAAATAATACTCCTCTGTCTACTGACTGTTTTGAGAATAACAATCAATAAAAGACTATGTGAACAAATGAAATTGTGAGAAGATGTGCAGCAAGATTGTAAACCTGTTCTGTAGAAACATATTTATGATTTTGCTATTCATAGTGCACAGAGGAAAATCTTCCATGAACGGTAGTTTTCGGTCAGAGATTTAAAGTTTGCTGGGTACTTCTATATCTGAAATACACACCTCATTGTTGCAATCTTGCAAAGTAATTAATAGCTGGCGTTCATCATATTGAGGTTAACTGACTATAATAGAGCTTCAGCTGTGACTCAGTACAGTATGTTATGGTGAATGTTTAACCCTTTAGATTAGTTTGGTATAGTACTAATTTTAAGTTCCAAGTCCCAAGTCCCCATCTGCAAAATGCTAAGTCCTGATTTGGCAAGTCCACTGGTTTAAAAAAAGCCTTTTTGCTTAATTAGTTGAGCAGCTTATATCGACAGAGACAGTGTTGCAGCGTTGAAACAATATGCAGGAGTTGGATGTCTCCTATACACTGAATGTCATGAGCAGGATCCAAATAAAGATTCCAAAGTTATAAATTGTCTGGAAGTCTAAGTACTATGAGGGGTCAAGTATTCTTAATTATAAACAAGTACCGATAGGGAAATTCTGACTGTGGGGCATCAAACCACTTTTTAGCGCTTCCAGACGTAGCCTTAATTTTGATTCCCTCCCCATCTGGGTCTATATTTCTGTTAATCAGAAGTTGGCAACGTTGGTACCAGACAGTTTATAATAAGCTAGCAGCCTGTAATAACAAAGATCAGCACATTACAAATTTAGCCTCAGGCCTTTGATCTACCTAAGAATTAGATGCCAATTCTTTTCTCAGTTTCAATTACATTAAAGGTTCGCTATTATTTTGGAGACAAATTCAAAAATGTACAACTTTAATTAGTTGTTTTAGACTAAACACTCTATCCTGACAAGTTCAGTCTTATGTTGAGTTCTATTTATTTCTTTTATATTTATAATAACTGAAAATTGAAAAAATAGATCAAAAACTGAATTGTAGGAGTAAGCTTGGTTACCTTACATTAAAAATATCACAAAGTGACTCCATGGGTAATTATAGACCAATTGGGATATAGCAATTGGTTGCTTAAACAAATATGAGTTATCCTTTCGACGATATTACTAGTGAAATCATAAGCATGTTCTTTATGATGTTGCTCCACGTTGTAAGTAAAGAAAATAATTACCAGTGGAAGCTTCTACATTGGATCCTCAATCAATGCTGAGATATTTGAACTCCGGGCCAGCAGTAGTCAGGGCGGTGCAACCGGCTGCAACATTTGTGAACTAGATTTCTACAGCACCTTTCATGACCACCGGACGTCTCAAAGCGTTTTACAGCCAATGAACTACTTTTGGAGTGTAGTCACTGTTGTAATGTAGGAAATGCAGCAGCCAATTTGCGCACAGCAAGCTCCCACAAACAGCAATTACCAGATAATCTGTTTTTGTTATGTTGATTGAGGGATAAATATTGGCCAGGACACCAGGGATAACTCGCCTGCTCTTCAAAATAGTGCTTTGATATCGATTACATCCACTTGAGAGCGGAGACGGAGCCTCAGTTTAACAACTCATCTGAACACATCACTACAGTGGGACTTGAACCCACAACCTTCTGCCTTAGAGGCGAGCATGCTACCCACTGAGCCACAGCTAACTCTACTGACACATTAACATTGATTTTCCAAGTCCACGAGGATTGTCATTGCATCCATACCTGGTGCAAGGAGGGCTTGCTGGCTGAAATTTCGGTCCCTTCACCTCATTTGGATAGGCTTCCTGTACAGGGAAAATATATCAGGGAGAGAGTCCTCGGTGCTGGTTGGCCACCAATCAGAAAATTAGGTCAGCCAACAGCACTTAAAGGGCCGCTACTTCCCCTTAATGGGGAATTCACGGACTTGTTCTTGGCTGGTGTCGGAGCCATGGGTAAGCTAGTTTTAATTTACACAAGGATGGCCATGGGAAATATCATGTATTCAACTGTCATTGTAACCCATGTATAAACTGACCTAAATTGTACACCGTGAGAAAACTGACCACTAGATGGTGAACTTGTGGGAGACATCCTAACCTGGACTTTCAGGTATAAAAGGGAAAGCTCCACCCATCTTCTCTATTTAAGTGCTGGCTAATAAAGGTTACTGGTCACAGAGTGACCTTCTCTCAGTATGGGCCTCGTGTGCATTTGTACTGTATAGTAAGGACGTATTATTGGTGACGAGAAACTGGGATTTAAACCACGCGAGCATGGACACGAGCGGCACAGACGAGAGGTACTCTGTTGGTGATGATTTGGCCGACAAACGTAGGGCTCATCTCCTGACGGTTTGTGGGTCCAGGACGTACTCCCTGATGAAGGACCTTCTAGCGCCAGAGAAGCCGGCGGACAAGACTTTTGAAGAGCTCAGTAAGTTGATCGGGGAACACTTTAAACCGGCGAGCAGCATGCACATGGCGAGACACTGGTTTTACACGCACCGGCGGCGAGAAGGGCAAAGCGTTCCAGACTTTGTGGCAGACCTCCGGCGACTGGTGAGCCTATGTAAGTTCCAAGATGCATGCAGAGCGGAGATGCTGCGAGACTTTTTCATTGAGGGCATCGGGCACACTGGGGTTTTCAGGAAACTGATTGAGACCAAAGACTTGACCCTGGAAATGGCGGCTATGATGGCCCAGACTTTTATCTCGGGAGGAAGAGACCAGAATGATGTTTGACAAAAATCTTGGTTTAAATGCAACAAATGGACAGGGAATCAACATTGTTAACAAGGCACACAGTTCTCCAGGTAGACAGGGGCAATTGGACATGCCCGAGCATGTAGTCGAACCCAAAGGGGGAATTCAACAGAGACAATGGCTAGCTGAATGACGATTTATGCCATCGCAAGGGATAATGCGGCCATCAACACCTGTTAATGGTGCGTTTAAGGACAGTCAGAGACGATCGACTGGTAATGGACCTTGTGTTTCCAACAATAGCTCATGTTGGAGGTGTAGAGGCAAACACACAACCAGAGCTTGCAGGTATCAACAATATATCTGCAGAAACTGCAATGTCAGCAGTCACTTAGCTCGCATGTGCAGGAAGCCTGCAGCCAGGTTGATGTACGAGGAGGATGGGCCTGATGTAAGCCCTACGAGGCCAAATGGACACTGGGGGAACTCGCTGGAAGCTGAAGTTCAGCGCGTTCATGTGGAGCACATATACAGTTCATACACCAGGACGCCACCGATAATGATGAAAGTGCTCCTCAATGGCATCCCAGTATCAATTGAGCTAGACACAGGGGCCAGCCAGTCCTTGATGACAGTTCGACAAGTTGTGGGTGTCCAAGGCCAGGTGGCCAAAATTATTGCCGATTGACGCACAGCTACGGACATATACAAAGGAGATCATTCTGGTGCTAGGCAGCGCCACGGTAGTTGTGACCCACAAAGATTCGGAGAACAGGTTGCCACTCTGGATTGTCCTGGGGGACAGTCCTGCGCTACTGGGGAGGAGTTGGCTGGCTGTCATGAACTGGAAATAAGGCAATGTCAATGCAATTTTTTCTGTGGAGCAAATATCATGCTCACAGGTCCTGGACAAATTTGACTCATTATTTCAACCCGGCATTGGCACTTTCATGGGGGCCAAGGTAGTGATTCACATAAACCTGGACGCCAGGCCAATACACCACAAGGCCAGAGCGGTGCCACACATGATGCAGGTAAACATAGAAAGCGAATTGGACCGCCTGCTGAGGGAAGGCATCATCTCGCCAGTCGAATTCAGTGACTGGGCGAGCCCGATTGTGCCGGTGCTCAAGGCGGATGGGTCCGTCAGGATATGTGGTGATTACAAGGCCACCATCAATCGGGTGTCACTCCAAGACCAGTACCTGTTACCGAGAGCAGAGGACCTCTTTGCGACGCTATCCGGTGGCAAACTTTTTTCAAAATTGGACCTGACCTCAGCTTACATGACCCAGGAGCTGGTGAGTGAGTCGAAGAAGCTGACCACCATCACGACACACAAGGGATTGTTTGAGTACAACAGATGTCCGTTTGGGGTTCGTTCGGCCGCCGCAATCTTCCAACGAAACATGAAAAGTCTCCTCAAGTCGATTCCAAGGATGGTGGTTTTTCAAGACAACATCCTGATCACGGGTTGCGATACTGAAGAACACCTCCACAACCTGGAGGAGGTACTACGCAGACTGGACCGGGTAGGTCTGCGACTGAAGAAGGCGAAGTGCGTCGTCCTAGCTCCAGAGGTAGAATTCTTGGGGATGAGGGTAGCAGCAGACGGGATCAGACCTACCGTGTCCAAAACGGAAGCGATCCAGAGAGCACCCAGATCCCGCAACACGACGGAGCTGCATTCGTTCCTGGGGCTCCTGAACTATTTTGGTAACTTTCTTCCCAAATTGAGCACGCTGTTAGAGCCGCTACACGTGCTCCTGTGTAAATGTCGCGAATGGGTCTGGGGGGACAGCCAGGAAAGGGCTTTTGATAGATTGTTGGAACATAACAAATTTCGTGCTCTGTTAACGCTATATGACCCATGTAAGAAACTGGTTTTAACGTGCGATGCGTCGTCCTATGGGGTCGGGTGTGTGTTGCAGCATGTTAATGCCAAGGGTCAGTTACAGCTGATAGCTTATGTCTCCAGAAGTCTGTCGCAGGCAGAAAGGGGCTATGGGATGGTAGAAAAGGAAGCGCTTGCATGTGTATATGCAGTAAAAAAAATGCACCAGTACATGTTTGGCAGGAAATTTGAGCTGGACACAGATCACAAACCCCTAACGTCCCTTTTGGCCGACAACAAGGCCATAAATGTAAATGCGTCAGCCCGCATACAGAGGAGGGCATTTATGTTAGCCGCCTATGGCTATACCATTCGGCACAGACCGGGCATTGAAAACTGCATCGATGCACTCAGCAGGCTCCCACCAGCCACCACCGAGGGGGTAACCGAGCAGGCTGCTGAGATGGTCATGGTTGTTGAAGCTTTTGAAAGCGAAGCCTCACCCGTGACAGCCCGTCAGATCAAAGTCTGGACAAATAGAGACCCGCTACTGTCTTTAGTCAAGAAATGTGTCCTGAATGGGGACTGGGCAGCCACGCACGGGGCATGCCCTGAGGAATTTAAACCATTTCACAGGCGCAAGGATGAACTCTCGATTCAGGCCGATTGCCTATTATGGGGAAACTGAGTAGTCATGCCCCAGCTGGGCAGAGAGACGTTCATCCGAGAACTCCACAATGAGCACCCAGGCATTGTCATGATGAAGGCAATTGCCAGGTCACACGTTTGGTGGCCAAGAATAGATGCAGACCTGGAACTTTGTGTTTGCAGGCGCAACACGTGTGCCCAGCTGGGCAATGCGCCCAGGGAAGCCCCCCTTAGCCCCTGGTCCTGGCCCGCCAAGCCATGGTCACACATCCATGTGGACTACGCAGGTCCTTTCGTGGGTAAAATGTTTTTGATTGTAGTAGACGCCTACTCCAAATGGATTCAGTGTGACATTCTCAATTCAAGCACATCCTCTGCCACGATAGAAAGTCTACGGGCAATGTTCGCCACCCATGGTCTACCGGACGTCTTGGTCAGCGACAATGGCCCATGCTTTACTAGCACTGAATTCCAGGACTTCATGGCAGGAAATGGTATCAACCATGTCAGAACGGCACCGTTCAAGCCGGCCTCAAACGGCCAGGTGGAACGAGTAGTGCAGATAATCAAACAGGGGATGCTCAGAATCCAAGGGGGTTCCCTACAAAGCTGCTTATCACACCTCCTGTTGGCCAATAGATCCCGACCACACTCACTCACAAGGGTTCCACCCGCAGAACTGCTAATGAAAAGGACGCTCAAAACCAGGTTATCCCTTACACACGCCACCATGAAAGAAATTGTCGAGAGCAGGCATAGTCACAATGTGACTACCATGACGGGAATGCGAGGGCGCGATGTATTGATATCAATGACCCTGTCTTTGTCCTCAACCAGGCTGCATGGCCCAAATGGCTCGCAGGCACTGTGATTGCCAAAGAGGGGAATAGGACTCTGGTAGTTAAACTTACCAATGGACAAATCTGTCGCAAACAAGTGGATCAAACAAAAAGGAGATTCAGCAACCCCATAGAAGAAGTAGAGGAAAAACACCTTGTAGAGTTCACTCCACCACAGGTGACCGAACACCGGAACCAAGTGGAGGAGAGCCCAGTCACTGTGGGCAGTCCAGACAGGCCTGAGGCACCGCAAACAGCAGACACTCAGGCCAGCGCCCAACAACCGGAGCCCCAACTCAGGCGCTCTACAAGGGAGCGTAAACCACCAGAGAGACTTAGCCTGTGATCTCAATAAGACTTTGGGGGGGGGAGGTGATGTCATGTATTCAACTATCATTATATATATCTTGGTAGCCTGTCGTATCCAACAAAGATGTTAATGTGCTAATCATCAATGGCATGCGTCTTCAAGTGGCTGTATAGGCCAATTCTGGATGCAAAGTCTCTTGCACGTCGGACAAGGGAAGTTCGATGTGCCTGATGCTGACAGTACTGCCACCTGATGTCGTCTTATCTCTAGTGTCCCACAGGCGTTGACATCGGCTTTCTTCGAAGGTCTGGCAGGCAGTCCTCGTGAGGGTTCGCCACTGGATTTTATTAGCTGCTGTATTCTCGAGGTCCTTTGGTCGGATGCCACAGTACTGGAGGTTAGCCTTGATGCAATCTTTGTAGTGCTTGCAGGGGCGCCCCTGGTGTCTTTGACCTTCACAGAGCTCGCCGTGAAGAAACTGACGAGGGATCCTTGACTCATTCATGCGGATGACATGTCCAGCCCACCGGAACTGGGCTCGCATGATCATCACCTCGATGCTAGTTGATTGTGCTCTCTCCAGAACCTCAAAGTTTGACACCTGGTCTTGCCAACGTATGTGGAGTATAGATCTGAGACTGCACATATGGAAAGCTTCCAACTTTTTGATGTGATGCCTGTAGGGTGTCCAGGTCTCACATCCATAAAGGAGAATGAGAGAACGACTGCTCTATACACCAACAGTTTAGTTGACAGTCGGATGTGGTGGTGACTCAACACCTTAGTGCGCAAGCGACCAAGTGCCTGGCTGGCTTTACAGATCCTTGCATCAATCTCCTTGTCCAAGGACCCATCACTTGATATGGTGCTGCCAAAGTACTTGAAGCTGTCCACTGACTTTAGTTGTATACTGCCGATGAAGACTGTGGGAGCAGGTGCTGTGGTGTCAGGGGCAGGCTGATAGAGAACCTCAGTTTTACTAAGGCTGATGGTTAAGCCAAACAGTTCTGTTGCCTCAGCAAATTTGCTGAGTATGAATTGTAGGTCACTCTCCTTGTGTGCCATAAGGGCGCAGTCGTCAGCAAAGAGTGCCTCTAGGATGAGTCGTTTCCATACTTTGGTCTTTGCAGCAAGGCGGCGGAGGTCGAACAGTGAACCATCTAATCGATATTTCAGGTAGACCCCAAACTCCAAGTCTTTTATGGCATAGTTCAAGACGCAGATCAAGAATAGGTTGAACAGAACTGGAGCGAGTACACAACCTTGTTTCACTCCATTTGAGATGGCAAATGGGGCCGTGGTTGTGCCGTCTGAGAGCACTTCACCTGTCATGTCATGAAACAGCGCAATGATGTGGACAAACTTCCTTGGGCAACCAAGTTTCATCAAGATTGACCACAGCGCTGCTCTGTTGACAGTATCAAAGGCCTTGGTGAGGTCAATAAATACAGCGTACAGGTCCATGTTCTGCTCAATGCACTTCTCCTGCACTTGTCTGAGTGCAAAGATCATGTCCGCTGTGCTCCGACCAGGTTGAAAGCCACATTGTGTTTCTGGAAGATTTACTTGTAATCCATGTATAAACTGACCTAAGTTGTACACCGTGAGAACACTGACCACTGGGTGGTGAACTTGTGGGAGACACTCTAACCTGGACTTTCAGGTATAAAAGGGGAAGCTCCACCCATCCTCTCCACTTAAGTGCTGGCTAATAAAGGTTACTGGTCACAGAGTGACCTGCTCTCTAGTATGGGCCTCGTGTGCATTTGTACTGTATAGTAAGGACATATTAGGAAAGGTTCCAACATTGGAGGTCTTGATGCAGGAGGTATGCGAAAGGTGTCCCTCTTTAGGGCACTCTTGAAACCAGGCATGGGAAGGGACCACCTGGCAAATAAATGCTGTTTACCCACGAACAATTGAGGTAAAGGTTTTGCGGCATCAGAAGGCATGCACTCATATGAGCATTCACTGTAGCATACATGCATATTCTTCCTTTGTTAAGGTGTGGCCCCAATGTAACTGTCTATTTGTTGTGCCCTCAAAGAGAGCAGCTGGAAAGGTACCACATTACATTGTCCTCTTGTTACTACACATCTTTATTCTACATAAGTTGCATGGCATGTTGATACTGGGGGACAGGATTTTCATTAACTCTTCACAGATCACACAAGAAAGCATATACACAACCTGTAAAACTTGAATGAATGCGGAAGTGGAATGAAAAAAACCCATCTACAAGCCATCTTTAAAAGAAGTTCCAAAGTAAGCCAGGCTCGTTTCATCAAATGTTCTCATTTGTATTGATGAGCTCACTGTGGGTGGACCGTCGTCTTGTATTATTAAATAAGGGTTAAGTAGGCTGACAGCAAAGGCCTACATTTTGGTAAAGAAAACGGCCATCAGAAAATCATACATGGGCTGACAACAGCACAACGCCAGAGGTTTAATTTTCTGATCTGCACGCAGTGCGAGAGAGACTCCATGTTAGGTGCAGAGCCTTGAGAAACCTGCCCCAGTATGTATGGAATTCAGCACTTCTCCCTATCATGTATTCTCAAGGCTCAAGATCAAAAATTGATTCAGTCTGAACCTTTTACAATTTCTTTTTAAAACTTCCTGACCTTGATTCAAGAACAAACTGAAGCACTTGGAGTACAGAATTGGCACATTTCACAGTCCTACTGCAACAGTATCACATTAAACCTCTGTAAACTTAATAATAGACCCCATTTGAGGGTGATCTTTTGCAAATAAATATTTTTTGGGGGCTTTATTTTTGTAAATTTCCTCTATGGCAAGAGCAACACTATCCTATTCAGCTCCTTCCAAAACCTTGCCCCTGACTTTATCTCCCTCTCTGGCTGTTTACTTAGACCAATTCTGACATTCATAATCTCAGTGCAGTGTGTGAAAACCATATATCCTAACCATCATCAGGATCACTTACATCCATCCCTGCAATATTGCCCACTTCTGCCTTTGCCTCATTCTCACCAAGCCTGAAAACATGCTCTCCTCGCTGGCCTGCCCCCAATTCTTCCAAACTGTGCTCTTTGTATCCAATTCTGCACCAACCCCCATTTGTGAAAACTCATTGGCCCCTCATCCCTAAACACATTGAATTCAACCTCCGTGTTCTCAGTTACAAATCCCTCCATGGCCTAACTCTACCCCACCCTACCCCTAATCTCTTTCAGCCCTATGTCCCAATAGTTAACCTTTATGCCTCGACTATGATTTCCTGTGCATCCTCATTCTCTCCGCTCCATGACCAGTGATAAAACCTTCAGCCATCTCGGACATACTCTCTGGAATGTTCTCCCCCAACCTCTCTGCATTGTGACTACTCGCCTCATCCTTAAAAGCTTCTTCAAAACCATGCTTTCAGTCATCTCCCTTAGCTCCTCTACTTTCAGGAGGGCATCCATCTTTGGAATTGATTTCCACCCTTTCCCAGAAATCCTTGCACAAAGGGAGAAATTGCTCGGGGTGGAATACAACCTACAGGACCAAAGGATGGCATGGCATCTGCAAAACCCTTAATGACGTGCAGGGTAAAGACAGCAAGTAAAAGCCTTCAAGTCGAAGAGGAACCGATTGAGGAGGGTCCTGGGAGTAGAAGAAGCTCTCTGAAGCTGCATGCAGGTTGGAGCAGCTTTGTAGTTTTGGAGATTAAGGACGGGGTCAGAGAGGGTAAAGGTAGAGCTTCCACCCCTAAGTCCATTATGTCTTGTCAAAGTAACGAGAGACAGAAATGCTCCTGGCCACACAAAAATCTTCCCACCTGGTAGCGATTGCTCAGTGCACCCTTCCCAACCACCTACCCTCGGACTATCTCCACCCCTCCCTTAAATGCCTAATACCACTTTGGCTTTGTGGAGGAGCTGCTAGATTTCCTGTCTCTCTCCCCCCCCCACCCCACCCCTCCTCCACACCAAATATATTGTAATGAGACCTAACTGTGAAAATGGTCGCTCACTGTTGCCATCGGGTTGGTGATACAATCTCTCCACCCACCCTAAACTAAATGTGCACACAAGCTGATAACTGTCCCCACTGTATCTTTGTAGATCAGTAGCAAAATTTAATTTCTGTGATATACTAACATAAAATTAAACAGTGCAGAATGCATTCGATTTGTTGCTGTCGTAACCTCCAGTCAAATCAATAAAGATCATCATGTGGTTATGAAGGTGTTGTAAAACACTAACACAATTTAATTCTAACCTCCACACAGAAAACCTAGGACCCTCACTCCACAAACCACACTACAAGCACAAGCACCAACATTGAAAGAGATTCTAACAGCTGCACAAAACATACTGGTGTTTCAAAACTACATGAACGTAACTGGCACAGAAGATCGAACACTACCAGTAGAGGAATGCGAGTCAGAAAGAACCAGATTTGGTTGGAGGTTTTGCAGGCCTAAGATGCAAGGGTAATCAGCACAGCTCCAGAATATCCATCCATCTTCACACCTCATTTTTCAACCCTATCTTCTGTCCTCTGGGCATCCATCCCACCCCCACAACACAGATGTTTACTGATGTTTACTGGTACTGTTTGTATTATAGATTCCTGAGCTAAGTCAGTAGATCTGGAATCTAGACTTCATTTGTGAAGAATCTGATTAACAAGTCTGCCATTCCCTGATCCACTGTAATTATCTCTTTCCAACTTATCCATGAATATTATCAACATTAATAAACAGGTTCAGGTGCACAACAGTTACTATACTTCCAATGGGGTATTATATATATTGTAAGATAATCCACCCAACTGGCAAAAAGAGAGGGACATCAACCCCTTCAAGAAATATTTTGACAACAATCTAGATGACTTTCCCAGAATTGCAATTTAAGGTCTTTTCACCTTATGAGGCATTTTATAAGATTCAGCTGTAAAAATATTTAGGTCTCGTTTTGCCAATGATAAAAAAAAAGATAAAATTCCACCAAAATAACAGCATTTTTATTATTTTATGGTGGATGGGGACAAATATTTTTTTTTCTGCTGGAAGATTATAGCCATTTATATTTTGACCAGAGTAAAAGCTATATGCTTCTTTTTGGGGGTCTTGTATAAGAAATAAAATGGTTTACAGAACCAGTTGTGCATACTGCAGTAAAAACCGAAACAGCCCTGAGATTTGGCAGGTGGTCAGGAGTATGGTGGTTGAGAGATATAAAAATACAAAAAAAACACCAATTTTAAACTATGTAGGAGGTGAATTTCCTGACCATTTCAGCTTATTTCCAGTGTATAATGGCAGGAAATTGGGCAAATGCTGTTTCCATTTGTTGCCCACCATTAACTTACTTCCCCCAAGTATCCTTGTGCTTTTTGGCGCTTCCTTTGATCCATTCGCCAAGTCCCAAGTTCCCTCATTTGAATATATTGCCAATAGCCAATCGTGTTGCAGCTCCAAGTTCACTGCTTTCACACTCTCAATACACTCAGAGGAACCTAGACTGAGACCGACAATGAGCAGCTATTGCCAGGAATAGCAGAGACAGGCAGGAGTGAGACATTTGAGAGTCTGAGGAGGCTGGAGAGTTTGACTCGTGAATTTTCAGACGGGAAACACTTTTTGCAGCGATTCTTCTGCCGTTCTCTCACACACATTTGAATTTCCTTCTGTGTTTCTGACACGGTCAGACCGCAAGCAGATTTTCAGCCCCTCCCCCAAAACCCCCATAAATCCTACTCACAGTAAGGGCTTCCCAGGGGCAGGTATTAACGATGGGCATACCCTTATATGGCCTCTCACTGGTGTAATCACACCAACCAACTCATCTGTCAGTTGTCACACACCCTTGAAGACTGGCCTCAGAGCCTGTGCGTAGGTACAATGTTTCTCGAACATCCTTCCATTCAATCGAGTAACTAATGGGTTCTGGGTCCCACGACTCTGAAGTCATGGTCAGCCTCTCCTCAGCTTCCGCTGGGAAGGTGGCACATCCCACTCTTCCGGGTCCCACGATCTCACCTATAGTATCTAATTAATCCCGATGAAAGTATCTGAGCTGGTGCATGCGAGTGAAGTAGAAAGTGATGCAAGAGGTGAGTTGAAAGGGGTTTATTCGTTCCTGGGATGTGGACATCATTGGCAAGGCCAGCATTTACTGCCCATCCCTAATTGTTCTTGAGAAGTTGTAGCAGAGAAACACGGGGCAGGAGTACTGTGCAGGAACTCAAGCTTTAGGCCACCTTCATCTCCCTTTTCATCATCATCTTCCTCGGTTTCCACCTCCTCATCATCATTATTACCATCATAGTGGACGAGAAGTAATTGGCCCTGAATTTGAGGTCGGAGGCTTCCTACAGGGAAATGCCTCCAATCCGCAAATAAAATGTCTGCTTACCTGGTGGTCCGGGAGATACGGAGGTTTGTGGTCCTGGGCCTCTCCAGGTACGCGCAGGAAGAGGTCCACATATCCCAGGGGCGCAGGCGGTTCACAAGTGCCCCTGGAATCACATGGGCCGGCCCAACGAATGAAAAAAAGGGATCCCAATTTATGCTTATGGGGATTCCATATGCACAGGAACCCCATAAGTATGAATGTGCATACCCCAAAAAATACATCTAGTATTTACTGAGGAGTATAAAAACATAGGCTTACGCTAAACATCAGTAAGACAAAGGTCCTCCACCAGCCTGTCCTCGCTGCACAGCATTGCCCCCCAGACATTAAGATCCACGGTGGTCCACGTTGGCCCTGGACAACGTGGGCCACTTTCCTTATCTCGGGAGCCTCCTATCAACAAGAGCAGGCATTGACGACAAGATCCAATGCCGCCTCCAGTGCAGCCTTCGGCCACCTGAAGAAAAGAGTGTTTGAAGACCAGGCCCTCAAAACTGTCACCAAGCTCATGGTCTACAGGGCCGTAGTAATACCCACCCCTCCTGTATGGCTCAGAGACATGGACCATGTAGACATTTCAAGTCGCTGGAGAAATACCACCAGTGATGTCGCCGCAAGATCCTACAAATTCCCTGGGAGGACAGACGCACAAACGTTAACGTCCTCGTCCAGGCCAAATCCACAGCATTGAAGCACTGACCACACTTCATCAGCTCCGCTGGGTGGAGCCACATAGTTCGCATGCCAGACACTAGACTCCCAAAGCAAGCGCTCTACTCGGAACTCGTCCACGGCAAACGAGTCAAAGGTGAGCAGAGGAAATGTTACAAGGACACCCTCAAAGCCTCCCTGATAAAGTGCAACATCCCCACCGACACCTGGGAGTCCCTGGCCATAGACCGCCCTAAGTGGAGGAAGTGCATTTGGGAGGGCACTGAGCTCCTCGAGTCTCGTCGCCGAGAGCATGCAGGAATCAAATGCAGGCAGTGGAAGGAGCGTGCGGCAAACCAGGCTCCCGGCCCACCCTTTCCCTCAACGACTATCTGTCCCACCTTAGACAGAGACTGTGGTTCTCGTATTGGATTGTAAAGCCACCTAAGAACTCATGCTAAGAGTGGAAGCAAGTCATCCTCGATTCCGAGGGACTGCCTATGATGATGAAATTAAAAAAATCACAGATTTAAAATTAATTAAAATGGCATTTAATTAAATATTTAAAACAAAAATAAAATTTTTTGAAAAATAAATTTTCATGTTTTAAAGGGGTTAAAAATAAACTTACCTTATTTCACAGGTTTTTAAATGTATAAATTATTGATAACATTTTATTTTTCTGTTTTTTTAAAACTCTTATAGCTAGATTTTACACTTTTGTGCTTATCGCCCAAAAATGGGTGTTATTTCCGGCATGGGCGGTAAAAAAGGGTTTTCAGATCGCGGCTTCTCGCCCATTCTCATAAGAACATAAGAATTAGGAACAGGAGTAGGCCATCTAGCCCCTCGAGCCTGCTCTGCCATTCAACAAGATCATGGCTGATCTGGCCGTGGACTCAGCTCCACTTACCCGCCCTCTCCCCATAACCCTTAATTCCCTTATTGGTTAAAAATCTATCTATCTGTGATTTGAATACATTCAATGAGCTAGCCTCAACTGCTTCCTTGGGCAGAGAATTCCACAGATTCACAACCCTCTGGGAGAAGAAATTCCTTCTCAAAGCACCTAGTCTCCATTTTTGAAAATGGGCATTACCGCGAGCGCTATCAAATGGGCGTTAGTGTTAAATTTTTTTGACCTTCAGCTGTAAAGTGTCACCGTCCTTAGCAACGGCATGGCAACGCCGATTCCCATAATTCAGGAAGCCAAGGGTCATCATGACATGCGCAAAAGAGGAGACAGAGAGAGAGGGAGCTGAGCGGGACTGAAGGTGTGTGTGGCTGTGGTGTGGCTGCTTTGGGAGAAAGGAGGGAGACTTTAGAGCTTCACAGCAAGTAGGGAAACAAAAATTAGCTGTTACCAGCCACATATTTGCCCGAATTTGACCTATAATGGAGAGAGAGGAAGAGGCATCAAAGCATGCTGTGGAGATTGATGCTGGAGAGAGCAGTGAGGCGGGAGAGGAGCACATTGGAGGGCGCAAAAGAGCCAGGAGGTTCTCGGACGAGGCAAATGCCTCCCTCCTGTAGGAGGTCGAGTTACGCTGGGGTGATTTGACACGGAGGGCATGGGAAGCCTACCCCAAAGGCCTACCAGAGGATATGGACCGAGATAGCAGAGGTGGTCTCGTCGGCGACCACGAGGTTCGTGAGGGCAACCAATGTCGCAAACGATGGAACGACCTTGTGGGATCCGCAAGAGTAAGTATTACATTTATTTACATGTACTTATGTATTTATATAATTTGATTTGTAACAGTCATGAGTGACTATCAGCAGATGTGAGGTCATTCACTTTTCCCAGGAATGTTTTATTCAAAGCCTGCAGTCACGGTGCACATCTTTAGGTAAAGAATGATAATAATCATAATAATCATGATTACAGCTGTTGGTTATGTCTTGTATCAGTGTCTGTGCCAGTAGCTAGCAATGATATCACGCAATGATCTCATACCATGTTGTCCTGTCATCTTTTACAGAAGACACTATCGACGATGAGATCTGTGCAGAGGCGAACGGGTGGGGGGCCATCAGTCCCCAGCGACATCACTGAGATGGAGGAGCGAGTGCTCGCACTCGTGGGGAAGCACACCTGGACGCATCTGCAGACCCTGAAGTGATGCCACGTGAGTAAAGCTTACACCATTGCGTGATGTAAAGTCAATAGATGCCACACCCACTCAGATCCAACCAATCATTTATGATAGATGATTTCTAAAATTGTCATAGAAATAATGATGACCTAATGAAAATCATTGCAATGCAAGTGTGTTGATGGTCATGAAATGTGATGTCTGTGATGATTTTGAGAGTGGTGGTGCTTTTGTCATGCATATGCTGTGTGTAGCGCTGGACTCGCCTTATGACCATAGCACCCTCTTCTCCTCTAATAACCTCATTTGTGTTTTGCAACTCAGTCAGCAGCGCGTCCCAGGGCAAGACCACAGAGGCCAGAAGGTGGGGGCATGGGGCCTGACTCTCCGGACAATCCTACATCTGGTGCTGAGGAGCTCCGATTCTCGCCCGTCAATCCGCTGGGTCTGTTCTCCACGGATGAGAGCGCGGACTTCAAGGAACCTGCATCGCCTTGCTGCAGAAGCCATTCCACCCCAAGGCCATCTAGTGGTCCTCTGGTCATTCCTGCCTCCACTCTGGCCCCAAGGCACCCCAATTGTCCCCAGGATGGCGCTGACCCCGTAGAGGCCTCACGGATGCGGCAGGTCTATTCCACGAGCACCACATAAGAGCGGAGAGATGGTACAGTTGTCCAGGAGGACTGTAGACATTGGTGACCAGCTCATTGGGGCATATCCCAACAGCTGGCCACCATGACCGAGTACATTCCGCGGATGACGGAGGCCCTGGATGCAATAGCCAGGAACACTGCTGGCACAGGCCTCCCAGTGGTCCCAGAGCGGGGCACTCCATTCTAGTTTCCGCACCACCACTGCAAATGACAGATGAGAGCAAGGCCAAGATCCTGCTTCTGCATCAGAGAATGTTTCCCCCTCGGCACCCCCTGCTCCCATACCTGTGCAACCATCACATCTGCCTTCATTCCGCCCAATGTGACACCACCCGAGGAGCTCCTCGGCCAGGTGCCGTGGAGAGAGGAGGGGAAGGGGTAGAGGTGGGGAGAAGAAGGGGAGGGGGGGAAGGAAAGTGAGGTGCATGTCCGCAGGTGATGGCTGTGTTTTATCTCCATCTGGGTGTATGCAATTTGTTGTAATGTATGGGGGCTGGGGACTACGCTCCTGCTTTGCCTTTGTATTCTGTGTTGCTGGATATGTTGAACATGTGATTTATGTCAATAGTAGAAAACGTGGGGTGTGGGGGGTTTGGGTGTTATTGTCTGTGATATTTATGATTTCAGACCAATGTCGCTATAAATGTTTTTTTATTGAACATAACCTTGTTGCACATTACACACTGGTGATTCCTTAACATGAAAGGGTTAAATACAACTTAACTTCAATCAACGTAAACTTTAACTGGCACCAAGGTGATGGGCACAATTGATGTCTGAGCTGCACACACAGGGCAGTGTGTCATCGTTGTCACTCACAGCAACGTTCCTTCAGGCAAATTGTTCAGATATCAGCTCCTCACATAAGAGTCTTGCAGCTATGTAGCCACCACAGGCCTTTTCCTGCTGTCTGGAGGGGGGCGTGAGCATGGTTGCATAGCCAGCCTGATTGTCTGGCCCTAGGTCAGTGTCCAGCCCCTCGTCCTCCTCTTCCTCTCTCTCCCGAGGTGGAGCATCAGTCCCTTCTGACAATTCTTGGCCTCTCCTGACAGTCAGATTGTTCAGCATCGAGCACACGACCACGAATTTACCTACTTGCTCAGGGTTGTATTGTAGCTCCCCTCCTGAGTGGTGAAGACATCTGAAGCACTGCTTAAGCACAGTTATTGTTTGCTGGCCCCATTGCATTGAAAGTATAATAGCGATTGATCAGAAGTAATGATTTCCTCACTAAAATACACCTAGATTAAACCCCCAATAGTCCAGAGTCTGAAAATACGTCTGTTGAGATGTTCACTTCACCTGAGAAGAACTCCCCAGAAGTTGAAGCAGCCTTTTGAATGAAGTGGCCTGCGATTTTAAAAATGGCAGCCACACCGCTGGCATCCATTTCACTTTTTCTTGGCGTTTGTTTGGACGGGTGATATTGTGGGCGATGTGTGTGCGAGGTGGTGAAAGTGACGGTGGGCAATCTCCTGGACATTGGGTTCACCAAATGTGCTCTTTATGACAAAAAAAAGTGGACGGTCGGTATTATTGAATCTCGGTGTCAATTCTGTGCAGAAAGTAACGTTGGGCGATATTATGGGCGTTGATTTTGCCCATTCTAATGATTCTGTCCAAAAAAAATGGGCGGGCGGTAATATTTTTTCCTGGTGTTAAGCACATAGGGAAAGTAACGCTCAGCTATAAGTTTCCTAAAAAAGCCCACCAGTTTCCATTTTGTGCCAAAATGGGCGATATATGGGCATTAGACGTCATTTTAGCGGCAAAATGGGCATTAAGTAGACATTAAGCATGCAAAAAAAGTGGAGGTTCTAGCTCTTACACTTTACCAGACATAAAAATTTCACGGGCATTCACTGGGCAGAAACATAGAAAATAGGTGCAGGAGTAGGCCATTTGGCTCTTCGAGCCTGCACCATCATTCAATAAGATCATGGCTGATCATTCACCTCAGTACCCCTTTCCTGCTTTCTCTCCATACCCCTTGATCTCTTTAGCTGCAAGGGCCATAGCTAACTCCCTCTTGAATATATCCAATGAACTGGCATCAACAACTCAATGCGGCAGGGAATTCCATAGGTTAACAACTCTCAGTGAAGAAGTTTCTCCTCATCTCAATCCTAAATGGCTTACCCCTTATCCTAAGACTGTGTCCCCTGGTCCTGGACTTCCCCAACATCGGGAACATTCTTCCTGCATCTAACCTGTCCAGTTCCGTCAGAATTTTATATATTTCTATGAGATCCCCTCTCATCCTTCTAAACTCCAGTGAATACAGGCCTAGTCGATCCAGTCTCTCCTCATATATCAGTCCTGCCATCCCAGGAATCAGTCTGGTGAACCTTCGCTGCACTCCCTCAATAGCAAAAACGTCCTTCCGCAGATTAGGAGACCAAAACTGAACACAATATTCCAGGTGAGGCCTCATCAAGGCCCTGTACAACTGCAGTAAGACTTCCCTGCTCAGATACTCAAATCCCCTTGCTATGAAGGCCAACATACCATTTTCCTTCTTCACCGCCTGCTGTACCTGCATGCCAACCTTCAATGACTGATGAATCATGACACCCAGGTCTCGCTGCACCTCCCCTTTTCCTAATCTGCCGCCATTCAGATAATATTCTGTCTTTGTGTTTTTGCCCCCAAAGTGAATAACCTCACATTTATCCACATTATACTTCATCTGCCATGTATTTGCCCACTCGCCTAACCTGTCCAAATCACCCTGCAGCCTAATAAGAATATAAGAACATAAGAATTAGGAACAGGAATAGGCCATCTAGCCCCTCGAGCCTGCTCCGCCATTCAACAAGATCATGGCAGATCTGGCCATGGACTCAGCTCCACTTACCCGCCCGCTCCCCGTAACCCTTAATGGTTAAAAATCTATCTATCTGTGACTTGAATACATTCAATGAGCTAGCCTCAACTGCTTCCTTAGGCAGAGAATTCCAGAGATTCACAAACCTCTGGGAGAAGAAATTCCTTCTTCTTCTCTTAGCGTCCTCCTCACAGCTCACATTGCCACCCAGTTTAGTGTCATCTGCAAACTTGGAGATATTACACTCAATTCCATCATCCAAATCATTGATGTATATTGTAAAGAGCTGGGGTCCTAGCACTGAGCCCTGTGGCACCCCACTAGTCACTGCCTGCCATTCTGAAAAGGATCCGTTAACCCCCGACTCTCTGCTTCCTGTCTGCCAACCAGTTCTCTATCCACATCAGTACATTACCCCCAATACCATGTGCTTTGATTTTACACAACAATCTCTTGTGTGAGACCTTGTCAAATGCCTTTTAAAAGTCCAAATACACCACATCAACTGGTTCTCCCTTGACCACTCTACTAGTTACATCCTCAAAAAATTCCAGAAGATTTATCAAGCACGATTTCCCCTTCATAAATCCATGTTGACTAGGACCAATTCTATCACTGCTTTCCAAATGTGCTGCTATTTCATCATTAATGATTGATTCCAACATTTTCCCCACTACTGATGTCAGGCTAACCGGTCTATAATTACCCGTTTTCTCTCTCCCTCCTTTTTTAAAAAGTGGTGTTACATTAGCTACCCTCCAGTCCATGGGAACTGATCCAGAGTCAATAGACTGTTGGAAAATTATCACCAATGCATCAACTATTTTTAGGGCCACTTCCTTTAGTACTCTGGGATGTAGACTATTAGGCCCTAGAGATTTATCGGCCTTCAATCCCGTCAATTTCCCTAACACAATTTCCTGTCTAATAAGGATATCCTTCAGTTCCTCCTTCTCACTGGACCTTCAGACCCCTAGTACATCAGGAAGGTTATTTGTGTCTTCCTTTATGAAGACAGAACCAAAGTACTTGTTCAATTGGTCTGCCATTTCTTTGTTCCCCATTATAAATTCACTCGAATCCGACTGCAAGGGACCAACATTTGTCTTTACTAATCTTTTTCTCTTGACATATCTATAGAAGCTTTTGCAGTCATTTTTTTATGTTTCCAGCAAGCTTCCTCTCGTACTCTATTTTCCCCCTCTTAATTAAACCCTTTGTCCTCCTCTGCTGTATTTTAAATTTCTCCCAGTCCTTCAGCTTGCTACTTTTGCTGGCTAATTTGTATGCCTCTTCCTTGGATTTAACACTATCCTGAATTTCCCTTGTTAGCCACGGTTGAGCCACCTTCCCCGTTTTATTTTTACTCCAGACAGGGATGTACAATTGTTGAAGTTCGTCCATATGATCTTTAAAGGTTTGCCATTGCCTATCCACCGTCAACCCTTTAATTATCATTTGCCAGTCTAATCTCGCCAATTCGCGCCTCAATGCCATCAAAGTTACCTTTCCTTAAGCTCAGGACCCTAGTTTCTGAATTAACTTTGTCACTCTCCATCTTAATAAAGAATTCTACTATATTATGGTCACTCTTCTCCAAGGGGTTTCGCACAGCAAGATTGCTAATTAGTCCCTTCTCATTACACATCACCCAGTCTAGGATGGCCAGCTCTCTGGTCGGTTCCTTGACATATTGGTCTAGAAATCTATCCCTAATACACTCCAGGAAATCCTCCTCCACCGCATTGCTACCAGTTAGGTTAGCCCAATCAATATGTAGATTAAAGTCGCCCATGATAACTGCTGTACCTTTATTGCACACATCCCTTATTTCTTGTTTGATGTTGTCCCCAACCTGACTACTACTATTTGGTGGCGTGTACACAACTCCCACTAGCGTTTTCTGCCCTTTGGTATTCCGTAGCTCCACCCATATCTATTCCACATCATCCAAGCCAATGTCCTTCCTTACTATTGCATTAATTTCCTCATAAACCAGCAACGCCACGCCGCCTATTTTCCTTTCTGTCTATTCTTCCTAAATGCTGAATACCCCTGGATGTTGAGTTCCCAGCCTTGATCACCCTGGAGCCATGTCTCCGTGATGCCAATCACATCATACCCATTAACTGCTATCTGCGCAGTTAATTCATCCACCTTATTCCGAATACTCCTCGCATTGAGGCACAGAGCCTTCAGGCTTGTTTTTTTAACACACTTTGACCCTTTAGAATTCTGCTGTAAAGTGTCTCTTTTTGTTTTTTGCCTTGGGTTTCTCTGCCCTCCACTTTTACTAATCTCCTTTCTATCTTTTGCTTCTGTCTCTATTTTATTCCCCTCTGTCTCCCTGCATAGGTTCCCATCCCCCTGCCATATTAGTTTATCTCCTCCCAAACATCACTAGCAAACACTCCCCTAGGACATTGGTTCCGGTCCTGCCCAGGTGCAGACCGTCCGGTTTGTACTGGTCCCACCTCCCCCAGAACCGGTTCCAATGTCCCAGGAATTTGAATCCCTCCCTTCTGCACCACTGCTCAAGCCACGTAGTCATCTGAGCTATCCTGCGATTCCTACTCTGACTAGTACATGGCACTGGTAGCAATCCTGAGATTACTACTTTTGAGGTCCTACTTTTTAATTTAACTCCTAGCTCCCTAAATTCGTCTCGTAGGACCTCATCCCGTTTTGTAAACTATATCGTTGGTACCTATATGCACCACGACAACTGGCTGTTCACCCTCCCTTTTCAGAATGTCCTGCACCCGCTCAGAGACATCCTTGACCCTTGCATCAGGGAGGCAACATACCATCCTTGAGCAAATAGCCCAACTCTCCACTCACAGATGCCCTTTCCCCAGGGATTCTTGACAGCTTTCAAGTTCCGGCTTTTAGCGCATGCACAGTGCTTGCCTAAACCCGGAACTTACGTATGCACCCGTAGGGGCCACAAATTACAGCCCATTGTGTCCGTGTCCTCCCCATCATCATCTTCCTCCTAGTTCCTGTGATGTGTCTGCAGGAAAGGAGGGTAAAAGATAAGAATGGGTGAGCATTATCCCCTTGAGGTTAAGAATACAGAGAAGGGGGTGGAAGGGTGCATCTGTGTGCACATTCATAGGATGCCATAGTGACAGTGTGGTGTTGGGGTAAAAAGAAGACTTTGCTTCTTCCAGGTGGACTCCCTGATATAAGGAATCGACACCCGCCCATATAGTAACCACGGAATCACTTAGACAAAACCTCAGGTCAACCGGTCTTTATTCAAGCATGCAGGGGAAGGGTTCAGGAATGTACCTTCGAAATACAAGCGTTTCTACATGCACATTTAACATTTTCTTGAGGTGTGCGACCCTGCTACAAAACTTCTATGATCACTGATTGGCCTACAGCTTATCAGCGGAGCTTCATTGATTCGTAGATCTTTATCAGACTGGCTGCTGAGTGGTTTCCCAACCTGTCCATCTCCCATAACATGTCAGCCTTCTGGAATGTGTTGTCCTACAATGTCAACTTTGCCTCAGTTCCTCATGACGCATTGGTTAACCTTGCTTCCCAGAGTTTGCTATGTGCCTGGTTTCTTATCAGCCAATATTATCCCTTTCCCAAGAGCTTCAGCCAAAACTATCTTGTTCTCATGAGTGCAGCTGCTGCTACAATCTATGTTTCCAGACAGCTTACTCCCTACTGTCCTTGGTAAGTGTTGTTGTGTACTGAATTTGTACGTTTCCATTTTCTATCAGTCTGTACTAAAATTCAACACACTTGATGGTTCATTTAGCATCAAGCTTTGCTTCTTAGCCTTTCTCCAAAAACCCATTTGTAAGCAGGTTTTATAAGCGAGCTTTACATATATGTGAGTTTTACATACAATGTCAATAGGCGATATATTACAATCCCTACCGTGAGGTGGATGAACTCCCGACTCCTCACAATCTCCTAATACTGATAAGCCTTTTAATCTGGACCATTTTGTGTGTCAGATCAATTCACTACCTTCAGTATCCACTTTAGTGACCATCTGTCTGTCTTCTTCCACTTTGGTGACATCTTTATCCCCTTACAATACTCTACCCCCTTGCAGTTGGTATTCAGTCGCTAACCTGGTGCCAGCAATATGCAGCCAACCTTACGATCTCCCAGGGCAAGAACAGACTACTTCACCATAAGCACCAAGCACTTCTCCTCAGAGAGCATATGTTCTTTTAAAATGAGGATGCCTTCTCTGGTGGCCTGCCTCTCACAGGCATCATGCCAGAAGATTGAGTAAATGAGAGGAAGGCTAGCAGTTGAGGAATGTGTGCCAAGCGGCATGGTAGAGCTGAACTAAGATTTGAGGTGGTACGAGTCTGTTAAAATAGAGGAAGGGGTTTTAGGGTTGTGTTTGTAAGTACTTGCTGTTCTTAGAGTTGGGTGGCCAAAGTGCAAGATCCTGGGTTCAAGCCCCCCGCCCCCACCCACTCTGCCATGCCCCGCACCTTAACCAGGATTAGTTGAACAAGTGTTCCTTCTCAAGAGTGATGAGTATACTGGTGCCCAGGTTGGACAAGTAAGAAAAGGAAGAGTGTACAGTGTGTTATCATGCTTTCTCATTACGGAGCCATTGAACTTAATGTGGCACTGGTGTGCAGCCTGGGGGTGAGACACTTGGCACCCAGTGCCAGTGCCACCTCATTCTAGGTGTTACAAATGAGATTCCTGGCGGTTTTTGCTTCCAGCCGTCTGTGCGTCCATAGCTCTATTTCTTCCAGGAGGGCTCGGAGGTCTGTGTCTGTAAAACTCAGGATTCTTCTTCTATGCCCAGTCTTATGTCCTGCTATCTCATTTGGTTGCTTGCTCCAGCAGTGCTGGCGGTAGACATTCTTAAGTAGTATGGGAACAAGATTGATGAGACATGCAGTGAAGTTATATGAGAGTCAGTTGAGTGAGCCAAGCAGTGCTCCTTCCTGACCTGGCTGTCCAAGTATGTTGCTTTGGTGTTCAGCAAGAACTGGCATTTTAAAGGCTGCTCTCTAACTTTCATGCACTCCAGTAGCTTACACCTGTTTTACACAGAATTTACGCCAATCAATATTCCAATGTATATGCAAATGAGCTGACCCAGGAATGCCTCAAAGTCTTTTTCTCTCCTGACCACTGGTGGGCGCAAATCGCAATAAGTACTTTGTTGGCAGTGAAGCGCTTTAGGACGTCCTGAGATTATGAAAGGCACTATATAAATGCAAGTTATTTCTTCCATTGGTGTTCGCTCATAGGCAATCCCTCGGAATCGAGGAAGACTTGCTTCTACTCCTGAAGTGAGTTCTTTGGTGGCTGAACAGTCCAATACGGGAGCCACAAACTCTGTCACAGGTGGGACAGGTAGTCGTTGAGGGAACGAGTGGGTGGGACTGGTTTAGAAACATAGAAACATAGAATATAGGTGCAGGAGTAGGCCATTCAGCCCCTCTAGCCTGCACCACCATTCAATGAGTTCATGGCTGAACATGCACTTCAGTACCCCCTTCCTGCTTTCTCGCCATACCCCTTGATCCCCCGAGTAGTAAGGACTTCATCTAACTCCTTTTTGAATATATTTAGTGAATTGGCCTCAACTACTTTCTGTGGTAGAGAATTCCACAGGTTCACCACTCTCTGGGTGAAGAAGTTTCTCCTCATCTCGGTCCTAAATGGCTTACCCCTTATCCTTAGACTGTGACCCCTGGTTCTGGACTTCCCCAACATTGGGAACATTCTTCCTGCATCTAACCTGTCTAAACTCGTCAGAATTTTAAACGTTTCTATGAGGTCCCCTCTCATTCTTCTGAACTCCAGTGAATACAAGCCCAGTTGATCCAGTCTTTCTTGATAGGTCAGTCCCACCATCCCGGGAATCAGTCTGGTGAATCTTCGCTGCACTCCCTCAATAGCAAGAATGTCCTTCCTCAAGTTAGGAGACCAAAACTGTACACAATACTCCAGGTGTGGCCTCACCAAGGCCCTGTACAACTGTAGCAACACCTCCCTGCCCCTGTACTCAAATCCCCTCGCTATGAAGGCCAACATGCCATTTGCTTTCTTAACCACCTGCTGTACCTGCATGCCAACCTTCAATGACTGATGTACCATGACACCCAGGTCTCGTTGCACCTCCCCTTTTCCTAATCTGTCACCATTCAGATAATAGTCTGTCTTTGTTTTTACCACCAAAGTGGATAACCTCACATTTATCCACATTATACTTCATCTGCCATGCATTTGCCCACTCACCTAACCTATTCAAGTCACTCTGCAGCCTCATAGCATCCTCCTCGCAGTTCACACTGCCACCCAACTTAGTGTCATCCGCAAATTTGGAGATACTACATTTAATCCCCTCGTCTAAATTATTAATGTACAATGTAAACAGCTGGGGCCCCAGCACAGAACCTTGCGGTACCCCACTAGTCACTGCCTGCCATTCTGAAAAGTACCCATTTACTCCTACTCTTTGCTTCCTGTCTGACAACCAGTTCTCAATCCACGTCAGCACACTATCCCCAATCCCATGTGCTTTAACTTTGCACATTAATCTCTTGTGTGGGACCTTGTCGAAAGCCTTCTGAAAGTCCAAATATACCACATCAACTGGTTCTCCCTTGTCCACTTTACTGGAAACATCCTCAAAAAATTCCAGAAGGTTTGTCAAGCATGATCTCCCTTTCACAAATCCATGCGGACTTGGACCTATCATGTCACCATTTTCCAAATGCACTGCTATGACATCCTTAATAATTGATTCCATCATTTTACCCACTACTAAGGTCAGGCTGACCGGTCTATAATTCCCTGTTTTCTCTCTCCATCCTTTTTTAAAAAGTGGGGTTACATTGGCTACCCTCCACTCGATAGGAACTGATCTAGAGTCAATGGAATGTTGGAAAATGACTGTCAATGCATCCACTATGTCCAAGGCCACCTCCTTCAGTATTCTGGGATGCAGTCCATCAGGCCCTGGGGATTTACCGGCCTTCAATCCCATCAATTTCCCCAACACAATTTCCCGACTAATAAAGATTTCCCTCAGTTCCTCCTCCTTAATAGACCCTCTGACCCCTTTTATATCCGGAAGGTTGTTGGTGTCCTCCTTAGTGAATACCGAACCAAAGTATTTGTTCAATTGGTCTGCCATTTCTTTGTTCCCCGTTATGACTTCCCCTGATTCTGACTGCAGGGGACCTACGTTTGTCTTTGCTAACCTTTTTCTCTTTACATACCTACAGAAACTTTTGCAATCCGCCTTAATGTTCCCTGCAAGCTTCTTCTCGTACTCCATTTTCCCTGCCCTAATCAAACCCTTTGTCCTCCTCTGCTGAGTTCTAAATTTCTCCCAGTCCCCGGGTTCACTGCTATTTCTGGCCAATTTGTATGCCACTTCCTTGGCTTTAATACTATCCCTGATTTCCCTTGATAGCCACGGTTGAGCCACCTTCCCTTTTTTATTTTTATGCCAGACAGGAATGTACAATTGTTGTAGTTCATCCATGTGGTCTCTAAATGTCTGCCATTGCCCATCCACAGTCAACCCCTTAAGTATTATTCGCCAATCTATCCTAGCCAATTCACGCCTCATACCTTCAAAGTTACCCTTCTTTAAGTTCTGGACCATAGTCTCTGAATTAACTGTTTCATTCTCCATCCTAATGCAGAATTCCACCATATTATGGTCACTCTTCCCCAAGGGGCCTCGCACAATGAGATTGCTAATTAATCCTCTCTCATTACACAACACCCAGTCTAAGATGGCCTCTCCCCTAGTTGGTTTCTCGACATATTGGTCTAGAAAACCATCCCTTCTGCACTCCAGGAAATCCTCCTCCACCGTATTGCTTCCAGTTTGGTTAGCCCAATCTATGTGCATATTAATGTCACCCATTATAACTGCTGCATCTTTATTGCATGCACCCCTAATTTCCTGTTTGATACCCTCCCCAACATCACGGCTACTGTTTGGAGGTCTGTACACAACTCCCACTAACGTTTTTTGCCCTTTGGTGTTCTGCAGCTCTACCCATATAGATTCCACATCATCCAAGCTAATGTCCTTCCTAACTATTGCATTAATCTCCTCTTTAACCAGCAATGCTACCCCACCTCCTTTTCCTTTTATTCTATCCTTCCTGAATGTTGAATACCCCTGGATGTTGAATTCCCAGCCCTGATCATCCTGGAGCCACGTCTCCGTAATCCCAATCACATCATATTTGTTAACATCTATTTGCACAGTTAATTCATCCACCTTATTGCGGATATTCCTTGCATTAAGACACAAAGCCTTCAGGCTTGCTTTTTTAACACCCTTTGTCCTTTTAGAATTTTGCTGTACAGTGGCCCTTTTTGTTCTTTGCCTTGGGTTTCTCTGCCCTCCACTTTTCCTCATCTCCTTTCTGTCTTTTGCTTTTGCCTCCTTTTTGTCTCCCTGTCTCCCTGCATTGGTTCCCATCCCCCTGCCATATTAGTTTAACTCCTCCCCAACAGCACTAGCAAACAATCCTCCTCGGACATTGGTTTGCCGCACGCTCTTTCCGTTGCCTGCTCTTGATTTCTGTGCGCTCTCGGCGTTGAGATTCAAAGTACTCAATGCCCTCCCGGATGCACTTTCTCCACTTCGGGCGGTCTTTGGCCAGGGACTCCCAGGTGTCAATGGTGATGTCGCACTTTATCAGGGAGGCTTTGAGGATGTCCTTGTAATGTTTCCGCTGCCCACCTTTGGCTCGTTTGCCATGAAGGAGCTCCGCATAGAGCACTTGCTTTGGGAGTCTCGTGTCTGGCATGCGAACTATGTGGCCTGCCCAGCGAAGCTGATCGAGTGTGGTCAGTGCTTCAATGCTGGGGATGTTAGCCTGGATGAGGACTCTGATGTGCCTGCCCCCAACCAAGCCACCTACCGTCAAGGGCGCTATTCTGCGCCGAGCTTGCGGCCAACATCTCGCCGTAGACAATTAGGCTCATACAGCAGTGCCTGGTCTCCAGTCGTCTTGGACCCCCTTGCCACTGGACCAAGACCTTGCTCAGCTAAGCCCGTGTGGTTGCCGGTGTGCAACAGCGACTCCACATTAAAAGAACTCACGCACAGCCATTGGTGTTACAACGGCACAAATCACCGTGAGGAAGTTCACTCCTGTAAAAACTCTACAACAAAGCTCAATAATGCGCAACACAATATTAACATAGAAACATAGAAAATAGGTGCAGGAGTAGGCCATTCGGCCCTTCGAACCTGCACCACCATTCAATAAGATCATGGCTGATCATATTATAAGCTAACCCATCAAAGTGCCAAAACCAGAGAGAAAGCAGTTCTCTAAATATCAGCAAGTCTGAATGAAATACCAATCAGTCTGCATGAAACATGACTAAAAGAAATCTCTGTTAATCCCTGCAAGTGGAGTGAAGCACCACAGAGATTTATCTCAGGCTGACCATCCAAATCAGAAAAAAAATCATCAACAATCCTGTTTGCCCGGGTTAAATTATCAATAGTATCAGTGAGTGAAACCACCCTCCCCTGACTGCAAGGGTTACACTGACTGTACAAGCACAGTTAACTCGCCTCCCTCAGTTCAGTAGTTCAGAAACAGCACTGAAAGGGATAAATTAACAGGAAATGCATGCACAGTTCTGGCATTTGCACCTCAACAAGTAAATTAAACACTGGAAGGAGAATATTAACAGTTAAGAAAAGACATGAACAACATTTTCATCTTTTGGTAAAAAGTAAATGACATGATGTGCCTATTTCATACATGTTAAAAATTATGCTTTTTTCCAATGGGGCTAGAATTCCCCACCTGACATTATTTGATAAATAACGTCATTTTTGTGAAGCACAAAAATTTCGCCATTTTTCAACAGGGTAATCATCATCATCATCATCATAGGCAGTCCCTCAGAATCGAGGAAGACTTGCATTCATTCTTAAAATGAGTCCTTAGGTGGCTGACCAGTCCAAAGAGCCACAGTCCCTGTCACAGGTGGGACAGATAATCATTGAGGGTAAGGGTGGCTGGGACAGGTTTGCCGCACGCTCTTTCCGCTGTCTGCGCTTGATTTCTGCATGCTCTCGGCGATGAGACTCGAGGTGCTCAGTGTCTTCCCAGATGCACTTCCTCCACTTAGGGCGGCCTTTGGCCAGGGACTCCCAGGTGTTGATGGGGATGTTGCACTTTTTCAGGGAAGCTTTGAGGGTGTCCCTGTAACGTTTCCTCTGCCCACCTTTGGCTCATTTGCTGTGAAGGAGTTCCGAGTAGAGCGCTTGGTTTGGGAGTTTTGTGTCCGTCATGCGAACGATGTGGCCTGCCCAGCGGAGCTAATCAAGTGTGGTCAGTGCTTCAATGCTGGGGATGTTGGCCTGGTCGAGGACGCTAATGTTGATGCGTCTGTCCTCCCAGGGGGTTTGTAGGATCTTGCGGAGGCATCGTTGGTGGTATTTCTCCAGGGACATGAGGTGTCTAATGTACATGGTGCATGTCTCTGAGCCATACAGGTGGGCGAGTATTACTACAGCCCTGTAGACCATGAGCTTGGTGGAAGTTGAGGGCCTGGTCTTCAAAAACTCTTTTCCTCAGGCGGCCAAAGGCTGCACTGGCGCACTGGAGGCAGTGTTGAATCTCGTCATCAATGTCTGCTCTTGTTGATAAGAAGCTCCCGAGGTATGGGAAATGGTCCACGTTGTCCAGGGCTGTGCCATGGATCTTGATGACTGGGGGGCAGTGCTGTGCGGCGAGGTTAGGCTGGTGGAGGACCTTTGTCTTGTGGATGTTTAGCTTAAGGCCCATGCTTTTGTATGCCTCAGTAAATACGTCGACTATGGTCTTGGAGTTCAGCCTGTGTGTGCACAGATGCAGGCATCGTCCGTGTACTGTAGCTCAACGACAGAGGTTGGGGTGGTCTGGAGACGGCGAAGGTTGAACAGGTTCTCACTGGTTATGTAGTTTAGTTCCACTCTAGCGGGGTAAATTTGGCCACAAAATGCACCTGTCGTTAAAAAACGGCGTTGCATGAGGATCAGCGGCGGAAACCACGGTCTTGCCAACTTTAGCCCGAGGCCTATCAACGCCAAAAATACGGGCCCTGGGAGGGGAGAAAACACATTAAAAAAATTGCAAAAAGCAAAAAAATCAAAGATCACAAAACATTTACAAGACCCTTAACTAAGTAATCGCTGCAAAAGAATTTAAAAAATTAAAACTTTAACTTTTTTACAGGTCTTCATACTTACCGACATTTCTGAGGCTGCAACGCCTGCTTTTTTCGTGCGATTTTTTTTCATCCGAGTACTGGTTCGCCGAATGACCAAATTTAGGCGGTGCGATATTTTTTTGCGTTGCACCAGGGCGATCTGCTTTTCAGCGATATTTTGAAAATACCATTCTTAAACTTTGGACACTTTTGTGCACTTCAGAACAAAAAAGCAGTTTTAACGTGAAAAAATCACGTTAAAACGTGCGTTAGGCTGGCTAATGTCTAGCCCCTAGTTCTGTATTCATGGTATTACCTCCCCCTTTTGCTCTGTTTTTCTTACCAGTATTAAAGAGGTCTCAAAAAATCATAAGGAAAAAGAACCATTTGTCTACATGTAGAGAAGATTAAGTGAATTAAAAACAAACATATTCCTTACTTTTAGTATATAATCTTTAAGACAAAGTGTGTCAGTGGATTCTACCAATAAAACTCGTATTTGTAACCTCTAACAACTGGTGAAGTAGGGCCCTTTATTGGTAAATTATTAGGGCATTCAATTGGTGCACTAAGTAAAATTAAATGGTATAACATTTTCCACAGTATTACAAGCACATTATCTCATCGGAATACTCCACTTCTTAAACAACAATAACTTGTGTCTGATTTTCCCAGCAGAAGATGAAGGTATAGGAAACAGTCTTGGGATTTACACAATAGCACAAACAATTCATGGAACTTTCTGGAGGAAGTGAGTCACGTCGTAATTAGTTGCACTTGTGGTCTTTTATTCTGTTCTAGCTTCAGATGGAATACTTGGCTGAACTGTTCTTTTAGCACAGCTTCTACGTGACAGGTAATTAAAGCCAAGGCACAGCAGTGTTCTTTATGAAAAAGCATCATTTGCAGAGCTTTTTATGCAATGCTTCAAGCACCAAGGAGCAAATTACTCAAATAAATAAGAAGACCGCTGTAAATGCCCAGCTGGTCGATCAGCATCTGGGGAAAGAAGATTGGTTGGAGACCGACCAAGCTGATATCATCAAATAATATCATTACCTAAGTGGAGGAAGAGCATCCGGGGGGCGCTGAACACCTCGAGTCCCGTTGCCGAGAGCATGCAGAAAACAAGCACAGGCAGAAGGAGCGTGCGGCAAACGAGACTCCCCATCCACCCTTTCCTCCATCGACTGTCTGTCTCACCTGCGACAGAGACTGTAATTCCCATATTGGACTGTTCAGTCACCTGAGAACTCACTTTTGAAGTGGAAGCAAGTCTTCCTCGATTTCGAGGGACTGCCTATGATGATGATGATGATATCAAATAATTGATGACATCAGTAAGGTTGTGGTGGTGAGAGGCTACTGCTGATGTGTTTACAGGTTTTTTTAAAACACACAAGACAGGAAATTAAACAACTTGATTTTCACTTGAAAGGAGGCGGTGTAATGCAGAGCTTAATCGAGGAGCACCAAGTGCCAGTAGAATCGGAAGATCTGCAACTTGCTATCTGAGAGTTAACTTAAGAGCTCCAACGGTTGCTGAGCCCAGGGATTTGGGACTCACAGGGCCAGCCTACCAACACAGTTTAGTGGCTCAACATCAGCAATTCATATAGTCATTTGGGTGTAGGTCAAGAGGGAACAGTGTGCGGTGGTGTGCCACTTCAGGGAGCAGTGCGTGCTGTTGCAGGAGGGCGACGGCTGACTACAGTGCAGGCAGGAACAGCAGGAGTGGCGAGGTCGGGGCGAAGGAGCGGCAAGAGTTCGTAGAGGGACGTGATCGGGGCCCAGGAGAGGCGAAAGTTAAGGGCCCAGAAGAGGTGAGGGCCCAGGGGCAGCACGGGCCAGCCCACACTGCGAAATGTGCGCGCACTAGGTCCGTGCAGCAGAGCTGGTCTCCAGTTGTCTTGGTTAATCCTTGCCACTGGACCAAGACCTAGCTCCGTCAAGCCCGTGTGGTGGCTGGGCTGCAACGGCCACCACACGTTAAAAAAAAATCCACGCACAGGCATCTTCCACCCTTCAGGATGTAGTTCGGGATCCGGAATATCATTGAAACACCTGTGAACTCATCCGTTCTCGACGTGGAAGCAAGTCAACCTCATTTCGAGGAATTGCCTATGATGATACGTCAAGCAGCCTGTACAGTTTGGGGATGTCTATGGAAGAGTCGACAATGTTCAATCCTGTAAGACCACTTGACTGAGCTACAATGGAGAGTGTAGGCACTTCAGGACTCTCTGCGATGAAGGTCCATAGCTCACCCATAGCTTCCTTAATGCATGCTGTGCTTGATGCTCTCGAAACCTCGGTGTCCAGTCTACAGGGGTTTGTCTTCTCTGTCTTCATCATGAACTGACATAAAATAATGGAATCATTGGCCAGTGCCAAGATAGCTGGCATTCATGTACATGATTCTGATTACTTTTGGTCACAGACAAGCTGTTGTTACATGGAGCTAAATCTCTTATTGTTCAAGGGGGCAGCACTGGGATTCCATTCCAGTAGACCTATATGCATGGCATCACCATGCTACCCGACAATACCATGTATTGGCTAGATGACCCACAATTGCATGGCACAAAGTGTTGCCTGTCAACCTGTTCCACATTTACTGCTTACCCAAGCCAAGCCCTCAAACCTTTCTTTCCATCTTAGACGTACCCATACGTCTGCTGGGTACACACTCACGATGCAACGTACAACTAAAACATTGCCACACTCACATCTTGCATCTCAAGCCTTTGTAAAATAACCTAACTACACGATGCACTACTCACTCATTGACATTTGGGTTGTCATGTAGGTTATGCACACTTCAGCCACTGTGTATGTGCTCCTTCCACTTCCAGCATCTGAAGCCTACCTTTCTGCTTGTACAACAAGATGGCATCTCAAGGGCACAGTCCCGGCCTGGAGAAAGACCTGCCTGGTTAAGATTACTTGCTGAAGGCGAGTCCTCTTGTGCCCAGATGGTTCTGATGAAGTTGAGTGAACTTGGATAACTATGGTTCTGTGCAGCTCACCCCAGGTAACAGCAGACCTCCCTCTGACCATTCCTCTGGAAATCCTCCTTGTTTTCCAATTTCCTGGGGGCAAGAGGATTTCCAAAAGGAATAGCCATCCTACCAGCGGCAAATGGCTGCAAATCACTGTGAAATTGCAAACGGCAAAATTAAACTAAAATGCAAAAAAAATACAATGCACACCAGGCCTCTCCACTTCCTGATGCCTGATGAACCGCCAGCAATTTTGCAGTCAGCAGCAAATGAATGGCGCGAGCGGTTCATTACACTTACACTTATCCACAGACTTTCTATGGGCTTTTGCAGGTTATTGGAAATCAAAAACAGCACACCGCCCTCTACAGGGGATCTGGGACCTGTGTGAACAGGAAAAGCAATGGTGTGTCTCCTTAACCAATCAGATTGAATAATCCTTACAGAGCAGCGCAGAATCTAATCCAGGAAATGTAAATTAGAATAGTTAATGCAATGCCAAATTACAGAAAGCTAAACAAAGAGAGGGAAAGAAAGATGGGATGAAGAGAGATAAAAGAAACAGAAAGAAAAAGTAAAGAGAAGGAGTTCTGGCAGTCCGGGGAGCATCGAGAGGCCTATAAAAAGGCCCAGCGCGTCGGAGAGACGACAGTTGGAGGAGTTCAGGCAGTGTCAAGAGGCCTATAAAAAGGCCCAGTGCGTCGGAGAGGCAACAGTCAGAGGAGTTCGGGCAGTCCGGGGAGCGTCGAGAGGCCTATAAAAAGGCCCAGCGCGTCGGAGAGGCAGCAGTCGGAGGAGTTTGGGCAGTCCGGGGAGCGTCGAGAGGCCTATAAAAATGCCCAGCGCGTTGGAGAGGCAGCAGGCGGAGAAGTTCGGGCAGTCCGGGGAGCATCGAGAGGCCTATAAAGGCCCAGCACGTCAGAAAGGCGGCAGGCGGAGAAGTTCGGGCAGTCCGGGGAGCGTCGAGAGGCATATAAAGGCACAGCGTCGTCGGGAGGCCAGCCGGTGTAGCTGCAGCAGGGAGAGAAGGCAAAAAAGGAGTAGAAAGAAATCGAAAGGTGACGTCACAGCCAAGGGGGTAAGTGATTGGTAAGTAGTTTTTCTTTTTCTTTTCTTTATCAGTAAGTAACCTTTTAGCCTTGTTGTTGCCAAATTAAGTTGATCTAGGGGTTAACTCATGGCAGGAGAGCTCGGACACGTGTTATGCTCCTCCTGTACTATGTGGGAAGTCAGGGACGCTTCCGGTGTCCCTGACGACTACGTGTGCAGAAAGTGTATCCGGCTGCAGCTCCTGACAGACCGCATTGCGGCACTGGAGCTGTGGGTGATTCACTCTGGAGCATGCACGATGCAGAGAATGACGTGAATAGCACATTTAGTGAGTTGGTCTTACCGCAAGAAAAGGGTACACAGCCAGATAGGGAATGGATGACCAACCGAAAGAGCAGTGCAAGGAAGGTAGTGCAGGGGTCCCCTGCGGTCAACTCCCTGCAAAACAGATACACCATTTTGGGTATTGTTGGGGGGGAATGACTCACCAGGGGAGGGCAGCAGCTGCCGGCAGGTTTATGGCACCGTGGGTGACTCTGCTGCACAGGAGGGCAGGAAAAAGAGTGGGAGAGCTATAGTGGTAGGGGATTCTATTGTAAGGGGAATAGATAGATGTTTCTGCGGCTGCAATTGAGACTCCAGGATGTTGCCTCCCTGGTGCAAGGGTCAAGGATGTCTCGGAGCAGGTGCAGGGCATTCTGAAAAGGGAGGGTGAACAGTCAGTTGTCGTGGTGCATATAGGTACCAACGATATAGGTAATAAAAGGGGTGATGTCCTACAAGACGAATTTAGGGAGCTAGGAGCTAAATTAAAAGGTAGGACCTGAAAAGTAGTAATCTCAGGCTTCATAGCGAGGGGATTTGAGTACAGGGACAGGGAGGTGTTACTACAGTTGTACAGGGCCTTAGTGAGGCCACACCTGGAGTATTGTGTACAGTTTTGGTCTGCTAACTTGAGGAAGGACATCCTTACTATTGAGGGAGTGCAGCGAAGGTTCACCAGACTGATTCCTGGGATGGCGGGACTGACATATCAAGAAAGATTGGATCAACTGAGCTTGTACTCACTGGAGTTCAGAAGAATGAGAGGGGATCTCATAAAAACGTTTCAAATTCTGATGGGTTTAGACAGGTTAGATGCAGGAAGAATGTTCCCAATGTTGGGAAAGTTCAGAACCAGGGATCACAGTCTAAGGATAAGGGGTAAGCCATTTAGGACCGAGATGAGGAGAAACTTCTTCACCCAGAGAGTGGTGAACCTGTGGAATTCTCTACCACAGAAAGTTGTTGAGGCCAATTCACTAAATATATTCAAAAAGGAGTTAGATGTAGTCCTTACTACTAGGGGGATCAAGGGGTATGGCGAGAAAGCAGGAATGGGGTACTGAAATTGCATGTTCAGCCATGAACTCATTGAATGGCGGTGCAGGCTCGAAGGGCCGAATGACCTCCTCCTGCACCTATATTCTATGTTTCTATGTTTCTATGCTACCAGTGCCATGTGCTAGTCAGAATAGGAATCGCAGGATAGCTCAGATGAATAGGTGGTGTGGTGCAGCAGGGAGGGATTCAAATTCCTGGGACATTGGAACCGGTTCTGGGGGAGGTGGGACCAGTACAAACCAGGCGGTCTGTACCTGGGCAGGACTGGAACCAATGTCCTAGGGAGGCTGTTTGCTAGTGCTGTTGGGGAGGAGTTAAACTAATATGGCAGGGGGATGGGAACCAATGCAGGGAGACAGAGAGAAGTAGAATGGGGGCAGAAGCAACAGATAGAAAGAAGAAAAGTAAAAGTGGAGGGCAGAGAAATCAAAGGCAAAAAGCAAAAAGGGCCACATTATGGCAAAATTCTAAAGGGACAAAGTGTGTGAGAAAGACAAGCCTGAAGGCTCTGTGCCTCAATGCGAGGAGTATTCGGAATAAGGTGGATGAATTAACTGCGCAGATAGCAGTTAACGGATATGATGTAATGTAATTGGTATCACGGAGATATGGCTCCAGGGTGACCAAGGCTGGGAACTCAACATCTCGGGGTATTCAACATTTAGGAAGGATAGACAGAAAGGAAAAGTAGACGGGGTGGCATTGCTGGTTAAAGAGGAAATTAATGCAATAGTAAGAAAGGACATTAGCTTGGATGATGTGGAATCGGTATGGGTGGAGCTGCGGAATACCAAGGGGCAGAAAACGCTAGTGTGAGTTGTGTACAGACCACCAAACAGTAGTAGTAAGGTTGGGGACAGCATCAAACAAGAAATTAGGGATGCATGCAATAAAGGTACAGCAGTTATCATGGGCGACTTTAATCTACATATTGATTGGGCTAACCAAACTGGTAGCAATGCGGTGGAGGAGGATTTCCTGCAATGTATTAGGGATGGTTTTCTAGACCACTATGTCGAGGAACCAACCAGGGAGCTGGCCATCCTAGACTGGGTGATGTGTAATGAGAAAGGACTAATTAGAAATCTTGCTGTGCGAGACCCCTTGGGGAAGAGTGACCATAATATGGTAGAATTCTTTATTAGGATGGAGAGTGACACAGTTAATTCAGAAACTAGGGTCCTGAACTTAAGGAAAGGTAATTTCGATTGTTTGAGGCGTGAATTGGCTAGAATACATTGGCAAATGATACTTAAAGGGTTGACGGTGGATAGGCAGTGGCAAACATTTAAAGATCACATGGATGAACTTCAGCAATTCTATATCCCTGTCTGGAGTAAGAATAAAACAGGGAAGGTGGCTAACAAGGGAAATTAAGGATAGTGTTAAATCCAAGGAAAAGGCATATAAATTGGCCAGAAAAAGCAGCAAACCTGAGGACTGGGAGAAGCTTAGAATTTAGCAGAGGAGGACAAAGGGTTTAATTAACAGGGGGAAAATAGAATACGAGAAGAAGCTTGTCGGGAACATAAAAACTGACTGCAAAAGCTTCTATCGATATGTGAAGAGAAAAAGATTAGTGAAGACAAACGTAAGTCCCTTGCAGTCAGAATCAGGTGAATTTATAATGGGGAACAAAGAAATGGCAGCCCAATTGAACTTTGGTTCTGTCTTCACAAAGGAAGACACAAATAACCTTCTGGAAGTATTAGGGGACCGAGGGTCTAGTGAGAAGGAGGAACTGAAGGATATCCTTATTAGGTGGGAAATTGTGTTAAGGAAATTGATGGGATTGAAGGCTGATAAATCCCCGGGACCTGATAGTCTGCATCCCAGAGTACGTAAGGAAGTGGCCCTAGAAATAGTGGATGCATTGGTGATCATTTTCCAACAGTCTATCGACTCTATATCAGTTCCTATGGACTGGAGGGTAGCTAATGCAACACCACTTAAAAAAAAAAAGAGGGATAGAGAAAGTGGGTAATTATAGACCGGTTAGCCTGACATCAGTGGTGGGAAAAATGTTGGAATCAATTATTAAGGTTGAAATAGCAGCGCATTTGGAAAGCAGTGACAGGATCAGACCAAGTCAGCGTGGATTTATGAAGGAGAAATCATGCTTGACAAATCTTCCGGAATTTTTTTTGAGGATGTAACTGGTCGAGTGGACAAGGGAGAACCAGTGGATGTGCATGGTATTGGGGGTAATATACTGGCATGGATAGAGAACTGGTTGGCAGAGAGGAAGCAGAGAGTCGGGATAAATGGGTCCTTTTCAGAATGGCAGGCAGTGACTAGTGGAGTGCTGCAGGGCTCAGTGGTGGGACCCCAGCTCTTTACAATATACATTAATAATTTGGATGAAGGAATTGAGTGTAATATCTCCAAGTTTGCAGATGACACTAAACTGGGTGGCGGTGTGAGCTGTGAGGGGGATGCTAAGAGGCTGCAGGGCGACTTAGACAGGTTAGGTGAGTGGGCAAATGCATGGCAGATGCAGTATAATGTGGATAAATGTGAGGTTATCCACTTTGGGAGCAAAAACAGGAAGGCAGAATATTAACTGAATGGTGGCAGATTAGGAAAAGGGGAGGTGCAACGAGACCAGAGTGTCATGGTTCATCAGTCATTGAAAGTTGGCATACAGGTACAGCAGGTGGTAAAGAAGGCAAATGGTTTGTTGACCTTCATAGCAAGGGGATTTGAGTATAGGAGCAGGGAGGTCTTACTGCAGTTGTACAGGGCCTTGTTGAGGTCACACCTGGAATATTGTGTTCAGTTTTAGTCTCCTAATCTGAGGAAGGACATTCTTGCTATTGAGAGAGGGCAGCGAAGGTTCACCAGACTGATTCCCGTGATGGCAGGACTGACATATGAAGAAAGACTGGATCGACTAGACTTATATTTAATGGAATTTAGAAGAATGAGGGGATCTCATAGAAACATATAAAATTCTGATGGGATTGGACAGGTTAGATGCAGGAAGAATGTTCCCGATGTTGGGGAAGTCCAGAACCAGGGGTCACAGTCTAAGGATAAGGGGTAAGCCATTTAGGACCGAGATGAGGAGAAACTTCTTCACTCAGAGAATTGTGAACCTGTGGAATTCTCTACTACAGAAAGTTGTTGAGGCCAGTTCGTTAGATATATTCAAAAGGGAGTTAGATGTGGCCTTTATGGCTAATGGGATCAGGGGGTATGGAGAGAAAGCAGGAATGGGGTACTGAAGTTGCATGATCAGCCATGATCATATTGAATGGTGGTGCAGGCACGAAGGGCCGAATGGCCTACTCCTGCACCTATTTTCTATGTCTATGTCTCTATGTCTCTGAGACTGGATCAACTGGGCCCTTATACACTGGGATTTAGAAGGATGAAAGGGGATCTCATCGAAACATACAAGATTCTGACGGGACGGGACAGGTTAGATGCGGGTGGATTGTTCTCGATGTTGGGGAAGTCCAGAACCAGGGGATACAGTCTTAGGATAAGGGCTAGGCCATTTAGCACTGAGGAGAAAATTCTTCACTCAGAGGTTGTTAACCTGTGGAATTCCCTGCCGCAGAGAGTTGTTGATGCCAGTTCATTGGATATATGCAAGAGGGAGTTAGATGTGGCCCTTACAGCTAAAGGGATCAAGGGGAATGGAGAGAAAACAGGAAAGGGGTACTGAGGGAATGATCAGCCATGATCTTATCGAACGGTGGTGCAGGCTCGAAGGACCGAATGGCCTACTCCTGCACCTATTTTCTATGTTCCTATGTTTCTCAAATTATTTAAAACATTTTTTAAACTCTCCAGCAGCAGTTACATTCTGAAGGAATGAGGCTCCACACTTGTAAAAGTTAATTTTCAGTGCCAGGGAGGTAATTTGACAGTACTAGGATATATTAGACTGGTAAGAATGAACTTTCACTTGAATGGAGAAGACCTAGATTTTTCTAGCGTGTTTAGTGGGTATCTAGTGGGTAAGTACCACAACTTAATGCCCTTCATGTGTCTTAATGCCGAGTCTCTCGGCGAGGTAATGGTGTAGCGAAGCTTGTGGAGGAGCAGGGCAACTCGGACAGCAACTTCTGGATTTCCACGATTAACTGCGCATGTGCGGTTTCCAGAAGCTGTCCAACTTACTCCTTACTATCAGTGAGCGCTGATAATCTCACCGTTATTCCTACTGCAAAATCCGGGCCATTATTAGTATTGTTGAGTATGCATGCCTGCCTACTGTGTGATGTCTGCAACACTGAATGTACCCTTACACTGTACACACCTTACCTGTACACTAGAGGGTGCTGCTGCTGGAGACCTAAGGGTTACCTGCACATGGCAGGTAACCCAGTATAAAAAGGAACACACAGCTTGTTTTTGGCACTCAGGAGCTGCTAATAAAAGACTGCAGGTTTAAGTACCATACCCTGCCTCGTGGAGTCATTACAATTGGCGACGGGAATACGAGGTCACGAACTACACGCTCAACATGTCTAACCTCAGCAACTTTCAGCAATTTACAGAGGGGGAAGATTGGGATGTCTTTGTGGAAAGATTGAAACACTTCTTTATAGCCAATGACCTGGATGGAGACACACCGGCTACACTACCGAACAAACGCAGGGCCATCCTGCTTAGCAGTTGTGGGCCCACCATCTATGGTCTCGTCAGGGACTTACTAGCCCCGGAGAAGACAACCACCAAGATCTATGAGGAACTTGTAACAATCATACAGGAACAACTAAAACCGAAAGAAAGCATCCTCACAGCCAGGCAACGGTTCCAAACTTACCGGCAACCTGAGGGCCAAGAAATTGCCAAGTATGCTGCACACTTAAGAAGACTAGCTACACTGTGCGAGTTTGGCGACCACCTTAATGAAGCACTAAGGGACATATTTGTCATCGGAATCGGCCACGAAGGCCTCCTACATAAATTGCTCTCGGCTGACATCACGGTCACCCTGCAGAAAGCAATTCAAGTGAGCCAGGCCTACATGGTTTTGGCCAGCGACTCCAGGTGAATACTGACCCAGGACTCTAAATCTGCGACCGCAGTGCTCCGCATGGATACTTCGTAAGGCAGAAATGCTGCCCCGAGTCCCGCAACCCTGAGTCCGCCACATGGGGCAAACCGTATAGAAACATAGAAAATAGGTGCAGGAGTAGGCCATTCGGCCCTTCTAGCCTGCACCGCCATTCAATGAGTTCATGGCTGAACATGCAACTTCAGTACCCCATTCCTGCTTTCTCGCCATACCCCTTGATCCCCCTAGTAGTAAGGACTTCATCTAACTCCTTTTTGAATATATTTAGTGAATTGGCCTCAACAACTTTCTGTGGTAGAGAATTCCACAGGTTCACCGCACCTCTGATGAGTTGGTTAATACCAGGGCTCTGACACAGATGAAGATGAAGCTGCTCAAGCCCTGGGAGAAGAGTATGGAATCTTTACCTGCTCCACCGGAAATTCTCCGTGGATGATGGAAGTGGACATCGACGGGGTCCCTGTCTCCATGGAGATCGACACAGGGGCAAGCCAGTCTGTGATAAGCCAAAAGACCTTTGAAAGGATTTGGAGGAATCCTGCCACTCAACCAAAACTGTCTCCTGTACAGGCAAAGCTGCTCACCTATACCAAAGCTAAAATCTAAATCATTGGCAGTGTAGACGTCCAGGTCTCCCAGGGTGGCGTGTTGCACAAACTCCCCCTGTGGATTGTAGCCGGCGATGGTCCCACGCTGCTGGGCAGGTATTGGATGATCCAGGTCCACATCAGGCGAAGTGGTGCTGTGGAAGAAAAGAGCACCACAGCCTGCCTGCAGCGGCTGCAGACCTGTAATCAAAATGGCCTCCTCCATGCCACGAGTCAACATGGAGGAGCATCATGTGACATCGAGCGGCCAATTGGATTTGAAGGCTCCCTTAAAGGAGACCGGTAACAAAAACAATTTGAAGGGGAATTTCCAACTATTTGAGTACACGGACTTTAAAGCTAAAGATGCAATTAAAGGGTGCAAGTATGAAAATGTATGCAATGTAACCATGAATTGTGATGCTGTGACTAATGAGATGAATGCAGGTGTCACTAAGGTTAAGAACAAGTTTATTATGCGTAACAGGAATGATAGAGATTGTGAAATGCCTAATGTAACCATGTCTGTTGAAACCAGGGCACCCAAAAGTGATGCAAGTCCTAGAATGTATAATGCAGGCTCGACTATGTGTGATCAGAGCCAAGGTGTCATGTATACCAGTAGAACACTGCCAAAGGACATTGGGTCCTATAGGGACCATGCTGATACCAATGGAATTCCCCTGTGGGGGACCCCCAGGTCCAGTAGGCTACCTGACCATGTAGCCTGGACCTTTGGAACGAATGTGATGCCCCTTGCAGGACACACACACAGGCAGTGGGAGCAGACCCACTGCAGGGACAGTGGTCAATGGGCAGCCCAGCCACCACCAATGGCAACCTGCACCAGACCAGCCCTACAGCCCCTGGCCACTAGGGCCAACACCAGGAGCATGAGGCCAATACCCTCCAGCTTTCCTGGCAAACCCTGGGATGACCTGACCCTCATCCCAATCGGTGGACGAGGAGCCCACCCAGTCTTGTGGCCCTGCCCACCACCACCCCACATCACAGTGTATACACACCATCTACTGCTGCCGTGGCTAACTCCCCGAGGGATTCCACGGCAGTGACATCCACTTGGTTTGTGTGTGAGGGAAGGGAAATATACGAGGCCAGCCTCAAGCACAGGAGTCACACCTGGCAACCACACAACCCTCACCACAACCCCCCATAGCCCACCGCTGATCACCTCCCCCGGGCATGACAATAAGGATATGAAAAATGCTTAGGGGGAAGTGTTGTTGTGTGTGCAACATTGAATGTACCCTTACACTGTACACACCTTGCCTGTACACTAGAGGGTGCTGCTACTGGAGACCTAAGGGTTACCTGCACACGGCAGGCAACCCAGTATAAAAAGGAACACACAGCTTGTTGTTGGCACTCAAGAGCTGCTAATAAAAGACTGCAGGTCTGCACAGTTTAAGTACCATACCCTGCCTCGTGGAGTCATTACTAAGGGTGTCTACATACACTACAATTAGCCCTCAAATGTCTGCTGTATGGTTTGTAAAGTACAGGTGCGGCGTCCAAAATTTGGAGTTCTGGAATCCGGACTCTGGGATGATCTGTGGCAGGGTCGTCCAGAATCTGCAAAATGTTCCAGAATCTGGACACCCTGCCAAACATTACAGCTGCCAGCCGGGCCCAGTGAAAAGTCAAAAAATGAAAAAATTACTAAAATTGCAAGAATAAAAACGCCAATCCTACCTGTTCCAGGCCAGGTCTTCACAATAACCGCACCGCTGCTCCTGGGTCCGCAACAACTCTGCACAGTACACAAGCCCTTTTGGCCAGAATCAACTCTGCACAGCACACAAGTCCCTTTGGCCAACCAGGCTCTCGCATGGAAGTCCCCGGCCAGAATCAAACTCTGCATAGCACACTGTAGCTCCCTAAAGCAGCAACTGCACGATCAGATCGCCACGCCCCATGACTCCGAGCGGAGCTGACCTGGCCTCACCCGACCAGATTGCGATTTTAAGTTTGCACACCTGTACCTGTAATAAAAAATACTACCTGCACCTGTACTGTACATGCACTTTTAAATTCAGCATTTAAAAAAAAAAATTAGTGGCATTAAACATTATAGGGCTACTCCAGCTGACCCACCTACACCCCATGCTGAGACCCCACCCAACCTGACTCCATTGCGGTGATGCTTTTCCTGATTTAAAGATCTGCACAGGTAAAGAGTGTGAATTTGTGTTGTTTCATTGCAAACATGTCAAAAAGGCCAACAGATACAGATACCCCAATGGGTTCAGATAAAGGAAAGAGAAAGCATAGTTCACTTTCAATTGCCAAGAAAGTTGAGTTACTCCAGAGATTAGATAGAGGTGCTGCAGTGAAAAGATGGAGTGAGGAGTATGGTGTTGGACTTTCTACCATCTATATTAGAAAACAGAAAGAACAGCTCATGAAGTTTTAGGAAAAAAGTGATGTTCATAAGGAAATGAGTAAGAGAAAAAGTATGCATAAGCCAAAATATGAAGATTTGGATCGAGTATTGATGGAATGGTGGCGACAGAGGCGAAGTGAAAAGGTTCCTTTGTCTGGCCCAATGGTGGTGCAACAAGCTAAAATATTCCATTCACAACTGCGGATTGAAACTCCATGCGAGTACTCTTCTGGTTGGCTAGCCAAATTTAAAAGACGTCATGGCATCAGGTAACTGAAGGTATGTGGTGAGAAACCCTCAGCAGATCACAAGGTAGCTGAAAATTATATTGATGAGTTCACCAAACTAATTGCTGATGAAAACCTTTCACCTGAGCAAAAATGTACAATGCTGACGAGACAGCACTGTTTTGGCGCTACATACCGCGAAAGACATTAGCAGCAGCAGAAGAATCGCAGCCAGCAGGTGTAAAAGATGCCAAAGATAGATTGACTGTGCTTGCTGCTGCAAATGCACTGGGACACACAAGTGTAAGCTTATGGTCACTGGGAGAAGCCAGTGTCTAAGATGTTTCAAAGGTTTGAGAGTATTGCCAGTGCATTATTATGCCAATAAGAAAGCATGGGTAACCAGGGTAATCTTTCTGGACTGGTTTGAGAAGAATTTTGTTCCTCAGGCACGTGCTCATTGCACGGAAGCTGGCCTTGAGGAAAACTGCAAAATATACTTGCTGCTGGACAATTGCTCAGCACATCCTGATGCTGAGCTTTTGGTAAAGGATAATGTCCATGGAATCTACTTACCTCCAAATGTTACATCACCGATACAGCCAATGGACCAAGGAATTTTGAGATCGATAAAGTGGCTGTACAAAAATGAGTTTGAGGTGTTTGCTTAATGCTGTGAACACAGGCATAGGAATAAAAGCACTCTCAAAAACTTTCTCTATCAAGGACGCTATATGGGCAGTTGCGGATGCATGGAACTTGGTAACTGCAGACACCTCGGTCAATGCTTGGCATATGGCCATCAACTATGTTTGCTGACTATAATGCTCCTCAGGACTTTCAAGGCTTTCGTGTGTCCAGGGAGAAAGCAATGATTGCACAACTTTTAGATTATGCAAGAGGACTGGCTTGCGAAGCTGCGCAGGAATTGAATGAGGACGATGTCACAGAAGTCATGGACATAGACAACGATGCTCCCATTGTGCATTCAGTGACAGATAAAGAAATCATGCAGAGGGTTTTGCATCCAGAAGAAAAGGATGAAAGCACTGAGGATGATGATGCCTGTGATCAAGTCAAAAAAGTGCCGATTGACAAAGCAATCAATCTTTGTCAAGAATTAATTCATGTCTTAGAGCAACGAAGCTTCATAAGTGAAGAAGAAATACTGCAGGTCTACAGAATTCTGGAAAGATTAGTAAAAGAAAAGCCCAAATTATTTAACCAAACAATAATATTAAATATCTTTCAAACGATGTCGCATCAGAAGGTCCAAGACCTACAGCGGCAACTACACCAGCAATTTCCCCACTAGATCATCCTATTACTTCCCATCATCAGCCCCAGGCATCATAGCTGAGCCCTCTACCTCAAGCACAACCTCCAGCCCCAGGCATCATAGCTGAGCCCTCTACCTCAAGCACAACATCCAGCCCCAGGCATCGTAGCTGAGCCTCCTCTACCTCAAGCACAACATCCAGCCCCAGGCATCATAGCTGAGCCCTCTACCTCAAGCACAACCTCCAGCCCCAGGCATCATAGCTGAGCCCTCTACCTCAAGCACAACCTCCAGCCCCAGGCATCATAGCTGAGCCTCCTCTACCTCAAGCACAACATCCAGCCCCAGGCATCATAGCTGAGCCCTCTACCTCAAGCACAACCTCCAGCCCCAGGCATCATAGCTGAGCCCTCTACCTCAAGCACAACCTCCAGCCCCAGACATCAGAGCTGAGCCTCCTCTACCTCAAGCACAACATCCAGCCCCAGGCATCATAGCTGAGCCTCCTCTACCTCAAGCACAACCTCCAGCCCCAGGCATCATAGCTGAGCCTCCTCTACCTCAAGCACAACATCCAGCCCCAGGCATCATAGCTGAGCCTCCTCTACCTCAAGCACAACATCCAGCCCCAGACATCATAGCTGAGCCCTCTACCTCAAGCACAACCTCCAGCCAATTGTAACTGTATTTGTTTATTTTTACTCTGGTGAACAAATAAAAGCCTTAATTTACTGTTTTATATTTCATAACTTGAATTGTTTTACAAATAAAAACCTTTATTATATTTCATGCTTTGAGTACTATACATTCCTTTTCAAATTTGAAGAAGCAAAAGATACAGGCCGGGAAGCTCACATTAAGTACAGTTACAGGGTACTGCGTTGCAAAAACAAGAGAGAGAGACTTATCATGCGTTGCAAAGAAGCGTGGACTACAAGGCCTGCCAGGAGAAGAACTAAAGGATGACGTCCAAAAACCGCAACCTGGGCCCAGGCATTTCCGGACTCGGGATGTGCTTCTGGCATTCCAAAATCTGGAAATGCCCGAACCTGGGCTCGGGCGTTTCCGGACTTCGAACATCAGAAACACGTGCCGAAGTCCGGAAAAACACGAAAACCGGTCCCGAGGTTGCTGGATTCGGGAGGTTGTACCTGTATCTTTATTTGTAAAGTCCTCTTGTGACCTCTAGTGGTAGACCGAGTACTAATCAAGTACTTTTTAATGAATCTTCACACATGATTTGGGTGGGTTGAAATTTATCTTAGGATAGATCACTTTCTCATTTTACTATATCAATAGAAAAAAGTGTATCAGTAGAAATGCTATAATAAAACTGGTTTAATACCATAATGACCACGGGACTGATAATGCCACATGTTTTGCATGGAACAACCAGCCATGCTGCAAGCACTCTGCCATCATGCATTCTAAACAATCATGATACACTCAATAGTATACATGCAGCTAATGTACAGAACACTTCTCTGCTAACTTTCTAGCAACAATTCACTTTTAGTGTTAATATTTCCAAACAGGTGGCTGCTTTGGAGAAATGTCATCAGGTGAAAAAAGCCACACTACTTGCTGCTAAACAAAATATAGAGCAATATTGGAATTGTATGTACCCTGTACTTCAATAGCAGGGACTTCCACTGGCTGCCAAAAATTATAGCGCAAAATGGCGCAGAGTGTACCGCGAGCAGAAATGCACTGGAACAGAGCTGCTGCTCATTTTCTGCTCTTGGCTGCCCAATTCACACCAGTGATGGGGAGCAGAGCATCCAGGCTGTACTCAGTTCGTAATACAGCTCAAATTTGTGTTTGCTTTACATTGCCCTGGCGAGGTACTGAAGTTGCATGATCAGCCATAATCATATTGAATGGTGGTGCAAGCTCGAATGGCCGATTCCTGCACCTATTTTCTATGTTTCTATGTTTGTATTCCACCATTCTATACATGTGAGCATAGTAGACGACAGTAAATTTAAGATTGTGCACACTCCTTCCAAATGCTGCCCATTCTGTGAAGGTTTATCAAATGGTTCATCTGTCTTTGCATTCAGGATTTCATGTCCTATACTCCCCTGACTTGGTTAAACATTACCTTCAAAAGCTTGCTCAAACCCTGGAGTAGGTCTTCAATCACCTCCTCAACTCTTCTCCAGGCTCCTGCTCCCTGTCTACTCCGCTCAACCCCCTCATCACATGCTCTTAAACACTGTGGGATGTTTTGCTGTGTTAAAGATGTTGTATTCATAGAATTTGCTCTTGCATGGACTCCACCACACTCATTCAATGGCTTGAGTGAAAGTTCGACATTAATATTTGATCACAAAGGTAATTGAGCAGAGTGCTAAATTATTCATCCACCTGCTCCCTTCCCTCCTCTGGTCCTAACCTTAGCCACACAGGAGGCCAATGGAATATTTCATTACCTCGGCCCACATACCTTCCAGCTTGTCCACGCCAGATCTTTATTCTGTTCCATTCTGAAATCACAATTGCAAAAGTGGGTTCCTAAATCATCCTCAATTAAATCAGTGTGCATGTGGTGGGGATGATTATAAATTTTGTCTGACATACTGTCTGGTCATTATCACATCCCTCTCCTTCGATGTAACCAAATGATAAAATCTATACCTCCAATTTGGTGAGAAATGGGGTTGAGATTTTATAACAGGGGTCGGGATCTTTCTGTGTAAATAACCGAGGACAGATGATGTTTCCACTTGGACAGTAAGGGGTATGGAATCATTCTATTCACCAGATATACCTAGAAACAGGCATATAAATAATTTAAAAGGACTACCCTGTACCATTAAACTGGGATTGTTATTTTTTGTGCTGTAATGGCCTTAGTATCCCCAGGCTATAGAGCAGGAGCATCCAAGCGATGCGTCCTTGTGGGTTATTAACCAACTACCTGTCCTAGGACATTTTTTTGTGGGTCCCAGTTGAGGATAGATTCACATTGGGTTGTGGTGCCTTGGGAGTTATACATAAAGTTTAAATCCATATTCACATTAATTTTCTGATCAAGAAATACTTGCATTTATGTAGTGCCTTATGTGACCACTGGAAGTCCCAAAGGGCTTTACATCCAAATAAGTACTTCATGGAGTGAAGTCACTGTCATGATGTAGGAAGCATGGCAGCCAATTTGCGCATAGCAAGCTCCCGCAAACAGCAATGTGATAATGCAGACAGTATGTTTTCATGATGTAGATTAAGGGATAAATATTAACCAGGACACAGGGGATAACTCCCTTGCTTGTCTTCGAAATAGTGCCATGGGATCTTTTATCTTTTAGAATAGATGTGGCCTCAGTTATAACATCCGAAAGACAGATACTAGTTTTGTGTATCTGTAAAGCATGCACTCCCATGTCCCGCCACCAGGGAGCTCATCTATTGAAGTCCCAAGGGATCCCAGCATCCCTTGGGAGCACTGTATATAAGCCAGCCCCTAAGGCCTGTTCCTCACTCTGGAGTGTCTTATTAAAGACTGAGGTAACTGTTACTTTAACCTCCCTGTGTGCAGCCTCATCTGTGTTAGGAACACAGTAACTGGCGACGAGAATACGAATACAACGCAAAGATGCAGCAAACTATGGGCATCCTGGAGAAATTCTTGGAGGGTGAGGACTGGGAAGCCTATGTCGAATGGCTAGACCAGTACTTTGTAGCCAATGAGCTGGACAGAGAAGGAAGCGCTGCAAAAAGGAGAGCGGTCCTCCTCACAATCTGCAGGGCACCGAGCTACAGCCTCATGAAGAATCTTCTGGCTCCGGGGAAACCCACAGATAAGTCGTATGAGGAGCTGTGTACATTGGTTCGGGAGCATCTTAACCCGAGGGAGAGCGTGCTGATGGCGAGGTATCGGTTCTACATATGCCAGCGATCTGAAGGTCAGGAAGTGGCGAGCTACGTCGCCGAGCTAAGGCGACTTGCAGGACAATGTGAGTTTGATGGCTACCTGGAGCAAATGCTCAGAGACATTTTTGTACTGGGCATTGGCCATGAGACCATCCTACGAAAACTTTTGACTGTAGAGACACCAACCCTCAGTCAGGCCATTGCGATAGCACAGGCGTTTATGTCCACCATTGATAACACCAAACAAATCTTTCAGCACACAAGTGCTAGCAATGTTCATAAATTAACTGGAACTGTGTTTGCGAGCAGAAATGTACGGGGCAGAACCCACGAGTCTGCAACTGCCAGCAGGCCTCAGGTGACCCAGATGACTCAGAGTCCCCAACAAAGGACAAATGCAAGGCAATTCACACCTTGTTGGCGTTGTGGAGGGTTCCATTCAGCCTATTCATGCCGCTTCAAAGAGTATGTTTGCAAGAGCTGTGGAACAATGGGGCACCTCCAATGAGCTTGCAAATGAGCTGCAAGCTCTGCAAAACCTGCTTATCGCCACGTGGCAGAGGAAGATCAGTCCATGGTGGATCAAAGCAATTTCGAGCCTGAGAGAGAGGAGGCAGATGCTGAAGTACACGGGGTGCACACATTTTCGACAAAGTGTCCACCTATAATGCTAAATGTAAAATTGAATGGCTTACCCGTAGCCATGGAACTGGACACTGGCGCTAGCCAATCCATCATGAGTAAAAAGATGTTTGAGAGACTGTGGTGCAACAAGGCATTCAGACCAGCAATGAGCCACATCCACACGAAACTGAGAACATACACCAAAGAGCTAATCACTGTCCTGGGCAGCACCATGGTCAAGGTCACCTATGAGGGCACGGTGCATGAACTGCCACTCTGGATTGTCCCGGGCGATGGCCCCACACTGCTTAGGAGCTGGCTTGGCAAAATCCGCTGGAACTGGGATGACATCCGAGCGCTATCACATGTTGATGAGGCCTCATGTACCCAGGTTCTTAACAAATTTCCTTCCCTTTTTGAGCCAGGCATCGGAAACTTTTCCGGGGCGAAGGTGCGGATTTACTTGGTCCCAGAGGCACGACCCATTCACCACAAGGTGCAAGCCGTACATCACATGATGAGGGAGAGAGTGGAAATCGAGCTGGACAGGCTGCAACGCGAGGGCATCATCTCCCCAGTGGAATTCAGCGAGTGGACCAGCCCAATTATTCCAGTACTCAAAAGTGATGGCACGGTCAGGATTTGTGGCGATTATAAAGTAACTATTAATTGTTTCTCGCTACAGGACCAATATCCGCTACCTAAGGCAGACGACCTATTTGCGATGCTGGCAGGAGGCAAGATGTTTACCAAGCTTGACCTGACTTTGGCCTACATGACGCAGGAGCTGGAGGAGTCTTCGAAGGACCTCACCTGCATCAACACGCACAAGGGACTGTTCATCTGCAACAGATGCCCGTTTGGAATTAGGTTGGCTGCTGCGATCTTCCAGAGAAACATGGAGAGCCTACTCAAGTCAGTACCACACACGGTGGTCTTTCAGGACGACATATTGGTCATGGGTTGGGACATCGCCGAGCACCTACAAAACCTGGAGGAGGTCCTCCAGCGACTGAATCACATAGGGCTGCGGCTGAAGAGGTCGAAATGCATCTTCATGGCAACAGAAGTGGAGTTTTTGGGGAGAAAGATCGCGGCGGATGGCATTCGGCTCACAGAAGCCAAGACAGAGGCTATCAGGAACGTGCCCAGGCCACAGAACGTCACGGAGCTGCGGTCGTTCCTGGGACTCTTCAACTATTTTGGTAACATCCTACCGGGGTTAAGCACCCTCTTAGAGCCCCTACATGTGTTATTGCGCAAAGGTGAGAACTGGGTATGGGGAAAAAAACAAGTAATTGCTTTTCAGAAAGCCAGAAACATTTTATGCTCCAACAAGCTGCTTGTATTGTATAACCCGTGTAAAAGCCTTGTGCCAGCATGTGACGCGTCGTCGTACGGAGTCGGGTGTGTATTACAACAAGCTAACGTTGTGGGGAAGTTGCAACCTGTCGCCTATGCTTCCAGGAGCTTGTCTAAGGCCAAGAGGGCCTACAGCATGATTGAGAAAGAGGCATTAGCATGTGTGTTCGGGGTAAAGAAAGGCACCACTAAGTTTGTGGTCCTGGCCCTCCAGACCATGGTCGAGGATCCATGTCGACTATGCGGGCCCATTGCTCGGTAAAATGTTCCTGGTGGTGGTGGATGCTTTTTCAAAATGGATTGAATGTGAAATAATGTCGGGAAGCACTGCCACCGCCACCATTGAAATCCTGAGGGCCATGTTTGCCACCCACGGCCTGCCTGATATACTGGTCAGTGACAATGGGCCATGTTTCACCAGTGCCGAATTTAAAGAATTCATGATCTGCAATGAGATCAAACATGTCACCTCGGCCCCGTTTAAACCAGCCTCCAATGGGCAGGCAGAGCGGGCAGTACAAACCATCAAACAGAGCCTTATAGAGTCACAGAAGGCTCACTCCAAACCCGCCTGTCCCGAGTACTGCTCAGCTACCGCACAAGACCCCACTCGCTCACAGGGGTGCCCCCGGCTGAGCTACTCATGAAAAGGACACTTAAAACCAGACTCTCGCTGGTTCACCCCAACCTGCATGATCAGGTAGCGAGCAGGCGGCAGCAACAAAATGTAAACGATGGTCGCGCCACTGTGTCACGGGAAATTGATCTGAATGACCCTGTGTATGTGCTAAACTATGGACATGGTCCCAAGTGGATCGCGGGCACGGTGATAGCTAAAGAAGGGAATAGGGTGTTTGTAGTCAAACTAGACAATGGACAAATTTGCAGAAAGCACCTAGACCAAATGAGGCTGCGGTTCACAGACTGCCCTGAACAACCCTCAGCAGACACCACCTTTTTCGAGCCCACAACACACACCCAAAGGATCAACACCACCACCCCGGACCAGGAAATCGAACCCATCACGCCCAACAGTCCAGCAAGGCCAGGCTCACCTAGCAGCCCTGCAGGGCCAACAACACGCCAGCCCAGCGAGGGCACAGCCAACACACCAGAACAGAAAGTTGTACCGAGGCGGTCCACCAGGGAAAGAAAGGCTCCCAACCCCCTCACCTTGTAAATAGTTTTCACTTTGACTTTGAGGGGGGGGGGGGGGGAAGTGATGTTGTGTATCTGTAAAGCATGCACTCCCATGTTCCATCACTAGGGAGCTCATCCCCTGAAGTCCCAAGGGATCCCAGCATCCCTTGGGAGCACTGTATTTAAGCTGGCCTCTAAGGCCTGTTCCTCACTCTGGAGTGTCTTATTAAAGGCTGAGGTAACTGTTACTTTAACCTCCCTGTGTGCAGCCTCGTCTGTGTCAGGAACACAATACTAGTAGATATTCTTCTGATGTAGACTATATCCACCAATGAGGCAATAGCATTTCAGATAATCCTTTCCAAATCTCCATGCCCACATAATTCAACATTAAGAAATATAAGTCCAAGTAGAATTGAATTGGTTGGACTTCTTTGGTTACACTGCCAGGGACTATGGGATCACATGGGGCTAAGAGATCACATGGGGCCCAGTTGCCATAGTTTGTCTGTGGAAATGGGAGGGGAGTGGTGGGGGGGGGGGGGAAATTGGCCCATGAGTGCAATACTTACCTGGAGACCCCAATAGAAGTGTATGTGGGCAGGTGTCAGGTGAGGACACAATTGGTCTTGGTTGTGATGCATGTCCTTCCTATTGAGTCACCTGGGGTCACACAAGAAGAATGGTTATTTGGTTGAGGTACTGGATAACTGCTTCCACTAGTGGAAGCATAACCAATCACGAGCTGCCAACTTCAGGAGAATAATTAGAAGATAATGAATAAGTGCTGTAAATATTTTTTTAAACATTATTTATAAGGAGAATGTGAATACCAGCAACAAAGTGAGATACTGTTCATGTACCATCACCATGCACTGATTTTTCTTTTACTCCTTTCAGTGGAATTATCCTGCAGTGTGATTGAGGACAGGATTGCACTTGGCTGTGATGCCTCCCATGAACATAAGAAATAGGAGCAGGAATAGACCATACAGCCCCTGGAGCCTGCTCCGCCATTTAATATGATCATGGCTGATCCGATCATGGACTCAGGTCCACTTTCCTTCCTGCTCCCCATAACCCTTTATCCCCTTATCGGTTAAGAAACTGTCTATCTCTGTCTTATATTTATTCAATGTCCCAGCTTCCACAGCTCTGAGGCAGCGAATTCCACAGATTTACAACCCTCAAAAAATAAATTTCTCTTCATTTCAGTTTTAAATGGTAACCTAGCAGCGCTGGCACTGGACAAGCATCCGTTTGTCCAGGTGCACACATGAGAAATGGCCACTCGTACGAGGATGGCAGGCACTCCTGAAACTTTATGCTGGCAAAAATCAATGGCCTCAGGAGGAAAAGGGGGAGACGTGAATTGGCTAGAATAGACTGGCGAATGATACTTGAAGGGTTGACGGTGGATAGGCAATGGCAAACATTTAAAGATCGCATGGATGAACTTCAACAATTGTACATCCCTGTCTGGAATAAAAATAAAACGGGGAAGGTGGCTCAACTGTGGCTAACAAGGGAAATTAATGATAATGTTAAATCCAAGGAAGAGGCATATAAATTGGCAAGAAAAAGGAGCAAACCTGAGGACTGGGAGAAATTTAGAATTCAGCAGAGGAGGGCAAAGGGTTGAATTAGCAGGGGAAAAATAGAGTATGAGAGGAAGCTTGCTGGGAACATGAAAACTGACTGCAAAAGCTTCGACAGATATGTGAAGAGAAAAAGATTAGTGAAGACAAACGTAGGTCCCTAGCAGTCAGAATCAGGTGAATTTATAATGGGGAACAAAGAAATGGCAGACCAGTGAAACAAATACTTTGGTTCTATCTTCACGAAGGAAGACACAAATAACATTCCGGAAATATTAGGGGACCGAGGGTCTAGTGAGACGGAGGAACTGAAGGAAATCTTTATTAGGCAGGAAATTGTTTTAGGGAAATTGATGGGATTGAAGGCTGATAAATCCCCGGGGCTTGATAGTCTGCATCCCAGAGTACTTAAGGAAGTGGCCCTAGAAATAGTGGATGCATTGGTGATCATTTTCCAACAATCCATCGACTCTATATCAGTTCCTATGGACTGGAGGGTAACTAATGCAACACCACTTTTTAAAAAAGGAGGGAGAGAGAAAACGGGGACATCAGTAGTGGGGAAAATGTTGGAATCAATTATTAAAGATGAAAAAGCAGCGCATTTGGAAAGCAGTGACAGGATTGGTCCAAGTCAGCATGGATTTATGAAGGGGAAATCATGCTTGACAAATCTTCTAGAATTTTTTGAGGATGTAACTAGTAGAGTGGACAAGGAAGAACCAGTGGATGTGGTGTATTTGGACTTTCAAAAGGCTTTTGACAAGGTCCCACACGAGAGATTGGTGTGCAAAATTAAAGCACATGGTATTGGGGGTAATGTACTGATGTGGATAGAGAACAGGTTGGCAGGAACAGGAAGCAGAGAGTCGGGATAAATGGGTCCTTTTGAGAATGGCAGGCAGTGACTAGTGGGGTGCCACAGGGCTCAGTGCTGGGACCCCATCTATTAACAATATACATCAATCATTTATATGAAAGAATTGAGTGTAATATCTCCAAGTTTGCAGATGACACTAAGCTGGGTGACAGTGTGAGCTGTGAGGAGGATGCTAAGAGGCTGCAGAGTGACTTGGACAGGTTAGGGGAGTGGGCAAATGCATGTCAGATGCAGTATAATGTGGATAAGTGTGAGGTTATCCACTTTGATGGCAAAAACACAAAGGCAGAATATTATCTGAATGGCGGCAGATTAGGAAAAGGGGAGGTGCAACGAGACCTGGGTGTCATGGTTCATCAGTCATTGAAAGTTGGCATGCAGGTACAGCAGGCAGTGAAGAAGGCAAATGGTATGTTGGCCTTCATAGCTAGGGGATTTGAGTATAGGAGCAGGGAGGTCTTATGCAGTTGTACAGGGCCTTAGTGAGGCCTCACCTGGAATATTGTGTTCAGTTTTGATCTCCTAACCTGAGGAAGGACGTTCTTGCTATTGAGAGAGTGCAGCAAAGGTTCACCAGACTGATTCCCAGGATGGCAGGACTGACATACGAGGAGAGACTGGATTGACTGGACCTGTATTCACTGGAGTTTAGAAGGATGAGAGGGGATCTCACAAAAACATAAAATTCTGATGGGACTGGACAGGTTAGATGCAGGAAGAATGGGGAAAGTCCAGAACCAGGGGACACAGTCTAAAGAAAGGGGTAAGCCATTTAGGACTGAGATGAGGAGAAACTTCTTCACTCAGAGAGTTGTTAACCTGTGGAATTCTTTACCGCAGAGAGTTGTTGATGCCAGTTCATTGGATATATTCAAAAGGGAGTTAGATATGGCCCTTACAGCTAAAGGGATCAAGGGGTATGGAGAGAAAGCAGGAAAGAGGTACTGAGGTGAATGATTAGCCATGATCTTATTGAATGATGGTGCAGGCTCGAAGGGCTGAATGGCCTACTCCTGCACCTATTTTCTATGTTTCTAAAATGAGGGTAGGGGAGAAGAGGAAACAAAAACATTGTAAATGTATGTCTACATGCAGTCCTATGTATTAAAACCCACAAAGATCGGTGAGAAATCTAATCCCAGCACTAATCGAGTCATTTCTAATGCAAGAAGCTGTGTTTTTAGCAGTTTCATTTGATCATTGAAGTTTGACCATTTGCATAATTGTCACTGCATTAAACTGGCACTGACTTTCAAACTCACTGGGCACAGAATTTGAAGTTTCTTTCAAATGTGGGTTTGCTAAAGTTGGGGTAATTTTCCAGAGGCATTATTATTTTGCAGATGATTTTGCATTGGATTATGAACAATCTACTGAATGGCACCATGTGTTGGAGTATCAGCACACGGCACCAGTAAGTGGTGGGACACAGATTGATCGCTGCTTAGCTGCCTGCGTGAGTGGCATGTGGAATCTTCCCACAAAGAGAAGAAAGAAGAAGGAGTGCTGTAAGCTTGCTATTCTTGCACATCTCCCACAACAGGGGTGCCCAAACTGTGGCCCTGGCGTTACATGCAGCCCCCAACCACTAGCAATATGGCCCTTGAGACCCAGGAAACTGGATCCTATTTGCATTTTTATTTCTTATTCACTGCTTTGTGTTGTTTGAAATTCACAGGCCTGGAGGTTTGGAAAGGCTGTTTTTAATGATGTTGTCTCAATGGTGGATAAATCCTAAATTAGAACACCAAGAGGTATATACAAATTAATGGCAAGAAAGATATAAACTTTGTACCTGGGCTGCTAGCTTCACGGTATACACCTATGCAGCCCACAAAGACAAAAACCTGACCCGGAGGCTGGGCCAACAGATACTTGCAGAGGCCAGCAAATCATCCGCCATTTCAGTGTCGGTACATTCATGTACTGCTAAAATGAATCTAGAACTGCTAAAAGCATGAGGATAACAGAACCCGAAAAAACTTAGGACACAATCATGCTCCCAGTTTAGCGTCAGTACAAAGCACTTTGCAGCAACATTAAACTGGGAGTGTGAATCTGGATTTATGGCCCAACTTGTTTCCAGAGTGAAGTGTAGTGAGACACCTTGGAGGTGTTCCACTTGACAGTGCTTTCATTGGACACTTTGTAAACTCATCTAACTAGTCTGACAACCACTAGGTCAATGTACTTTAATCGGTAACCTAGCAGCTCTGGCACTGGACAAGCAACCTAGAGGCTAGAAGGCCTCGCCAGGGCAGCACGAACAAATAATTAAAAAGCACATATTGGGTAAAAGGCATGTGATTTGTAAGTGTAGAAAATCAGTATTAAACTCTGAATTATTAGGTTTGCTAATCGTTCAGTGTGGTTGTGCAGCACAACCACACAGTTAATCCTGCTGTGAATCAAGGGATCAAATCTATGTGGCAAAGTACTTAACCACTGGGCCATAAGGAGAAATATTCCAACAGCACTTCAAGTTGAAAATATTCCCACTAAACTTGCCTTCTCATTTCATTTAACAGTTGTACAGCAAAGAATAGAAATTAAAGCCATTTTATATTTATGAACTCGAACCTTGCTCCAACACAGATATTCTGATGGAAATCCCCCTTTAAATTATAAAAACAGAAAATGCTGGAAATACACATACATGCTAACCACCAGGATTTGTAAACTGACAGTCAGTATGTCAGGTCGTCAGAGTCTTATAAGAAAAATCAACTTTTTCCCTGGCATTGGAGTTTGGTTGATCCTGACAATCAGTTCATTTGGAAGGGTACATCTGTGTAGTGGTTATGGTACTGGATGAATAATCCAGAGAATGGGAGTTCATAATCCCATCTTAACAGTTTCCGAATTTAAATTCAGTTAAACAGAAATATGGAAATAAAAAGCTAGTATCAGTAAAACTGACCACAAAGCTGTCGGATTGTCGTAAAAATCTAACTGGTTCACTAATGTCCTTTAGGCAAAGCAACCTGTTGTCCTTACTTGGTCTGGCCTATATGTAACAGTCTTCCACCAATGTGGGTCACTCTTTACCGTCCTCTGGAGTGGCCAGCAAGCCACTCAATTGTATCAACAACAACAACAACTTGTAGTTATATAGTGCCTTTAATGTAGTAAAAACTCCCAAGGCACTTCACAGGAGTGTTATAACCCAAAGATTTGGCACCGAGCCACATAAGAAGAAATTAGGGCAGATGGCCAAAAGCTTGGTCAAAGAGGTTGGTTAAAGCGTCTTAAAGGAGGAAAGAGAGGTAGAGAGGTTTACATAAGAACATGGGAAATAGGAGCAGGAGTAGGCCATATGATCTCTCGATTCTGATCCACCATTCAAATAAGATGATGGCTGATCATCGACCTCAACTCCACTTTCCCACCCGATCTCCATATCCCTTGATTCCCCTAGACTCCAAAAATATATCTATCTCAGCCTTGAATATATTCAAAGACTCAGCATCCACAGCCATCTGGGGCAGAGAATTCCAAGCATTCACAACCCTGACTGAAGAAATTCCTCCACATCACTGTCTTAAATAGCCTGCCCCTTACCCTGAGACTGTGGCCCCTAGTTCTAGATACTCCAGCCAGGGGAAACAACTTTTCAGCATCTACCCTATCAATCCCCATCTGAATCTTGTATGTTTCTGTAAAGTCCTTACTCTACAGTATGAAACCACACGAGGCACATTCTGGGGACAAGGTCACTCTGTGACCTTTACTCTTTATTCACAGGACTCCAAAGCGATGACCCTGCGTGGGACCTCCCTTTTTATACGTGTGTGATCAGGTAAGGAGTGTCTTCCACAAGTTCATCCCTTGTGGTCATGGTGTGCATCTAGGTTGAGTGTTTACAGTAATACAGTGGTGTTACATTGTGCTTACATACATGACACCACCTTCCCCCCCCCACCACCAAAGTCTTAATGGGATCATAGGTTTAGTCTTTCAGGTGGTCTACACTCCTTCGTGGAGCTCCGCAGTTGGGGCTCTAGTTGTTCGACACTGACGTGAGTGTCTGTCACCTGTGGTGATTCCGGCCTGTCCGGGCTGACCACAGGGACTGTGCATTCTTCCGATTGCTCTTGTTGCTCATACACTGGCAGTGTTGTGAGCTCCATCTCATGGGCTTCTTCAGGTTCCTCCGTGTCGATGCTGAACCTTTTTTTTTTAATTTGTCCAGATGCTTCCGGCATATTTTGAGTTTTATTGTTGAGTTTTACCACGATGACCCTATTCCCCTCTTTGTCAATTACAGTGCCCTCAAGCCATTTGGGCCCCATGGCGTGATTGAGGATGAATACAGGATCATTTATTTCTATACATCTCCTCCTCGAATTACGGTCATGGTACTCGTTTTGTGACTTGCGCTTGCCCTCAACTATGTCGGTCAGGACTGGGTGAATGAGGGACAACCGAGTTTTGAGTGTCCTTTTCATTAGTAGCTCTGCGGGCGGGACTCCCGTGAGTGAATGCAGTTGGGATCTATAGGCCAGCAGGAGACGCGATTGGTGGCATTGTAGGGAGCGTCCTTGAATCCTGAACATACCTTGCTAAATGATTTGGACCGCACGTTCCGCCTAGCCATTGGAGGCCAGCTTGAATGGCGCAGTCCTGACGTGGCTGATGCCATTGCCCGACATAAACTCTCGGAATTCGTAGCTTGTGAAATATGGGCCATTATCACTAACCAGGATGTCCGGCAAGTCATGGGTTGCAAAGGTCGCATGTAAGCTTTCCACGGTGGTAGATGACGTGCATGAATTCAGAATGATGCACTCGATCCATTTCGAGTATGCATCTACCACAATAAAGAACATCTTTCCCATGAACGGGCCCATGTAGTCAACATGAATGCGTGACTAAGGCTGGTGGGCCAGGGCCACAGGCTGAACGGGGCCTCCCTGGGGGCATTACCCAGCTGGGTACACGTCGTGCACTGCGAACAGTGTTTCAGGTCTGAATCAATTCCAGGCCATCAAATGTGTGACCGGGCAATGGCCTTCATCAGCACAATGCCTGGATGCTCGCTGTGGAGTTCCCTGATGAATGCCTCCCTGCCCTTCTGGGGCATAACTACCCGGCTGCCCCATAGTAGGCAGTCGGCTTGGATGGAGAGCTCATCCTTCCGTCTGTGGAACGGTCTGACCTCCTCAGGGCATGCTCCGTGTGCGGGCGCCCAATCCCCAGTCAGGACACATTTCTTAATCAGAGATAGGAGGGGACCTCTGTTTGTCCAGATTTTGATCTGGCGGGCTGTGTTGGGGGAAGCCTACGCTGTCAAAGGCATCGACAGCCATGACCATCTCAACGCTTTGCTCCGCTGCCACCTCAGTGGTGGTCAGTGGAAGCCTGCTGTGCACGTCAGTGCAATTTTCCGTGCCGGGCCGGTGCCGGATGGAGTAGTCATAAGCAGCAAGCGTGAGAGCCTATCGCTGTATGCGAGCAGATGCGTTGACATTGATATCCCTGTTGTCAGACAGCAAGGCGGTTAATGCTTGTGGCCCGTCTCTAATTCAAACTTCCTACCAAAGAGGTACTGATGCATTTTTGTTACACCATAGACACATGCAAGCGCTTCCTTCTCGACCATCCCATATCCCCGTTCTGCTTGAGCGCGCGACCTGGAGGCATAAGCTACAGGTTGTAGTTGACCCTCAGCATTGCCCTGCTGCAACACACACCCAACCCCATAGGACGATGCATCACATGTCAGAACCAATTTTTTTTACAGGGGTCGTACAGGGTCAACAACTTGTTTGAACAAAGTAGGTTTCGCACCCGATCAAAAGCCCGTTCCTGACCGTTCCCTCAAAACCAATCGCAACCCTTGTGCAGGAGCATGTGTAGTGGCTCCAACAACGTGCTCAAGTTCGGCAGAAAGTTCCCTAAATAGTTCAACAGTCCCAGGAATGAACGCAGCTCCGATGTGTTGCAGGGCCTGGGTGCTCGTCGAATCGCCTCTGTTTTGGATTCGGTGGGCCGAATCCCATCTGCAGCAACCCTCCTGCCCAGAAACTCAACCTCAGGAGCTAAGAACTCACATTTAGACTTCGTCGCATGCCTACCCGGTTCAGTGGGCGTAGCACCTCCTCCAGGTTGTGGAGCTGTTCCTCGGTGTCTCGACCCGTGATGAGGATGTCGTCCTGGAATACGACTGTTCCAGGAATGGATTTAAGCAGGCTTTCCATGTTTTGTTGAAAAATCACGGCCGCTGATCGAATGCCAAACGGGCACCTGTTATAAACGAACAGTCCCTTGTGTGTGGTGATGGTGGTCAATAGTTTAGATTCGTTGGCCAGTTTCTGGGTCATATAGGCTGAAGTGAGGTCCAACTTGGTGAACAGCTTGCCGCCTGCCAGCGTGGTGAAGAGGAGCGGGTATTAATCTCGGGAACGGGTATTGATCTTGTAGGGACACCCGATTGATGGTGGCCTTGTAGTCGCCACAGATCCTGCCAGAGCCATCCGCTTTTAGGACGGGGACGATGAGGCTCGCCCAGTCGCTGAATTCAACAGGCGAGATGATGCCCTCTCTCAACAGCCGGTCCAATTCGCTCTCGATTTTTTTCCCGCATCACATACGGCACCGCTCTGGCTTTGTGGTGCACTGGCCTGGCGTCCGGGGTGATGTGTATCACTACTTTAGTGCCTTTGAAAGTCCCGACGCCAGGTTGGAATAATGAATCAAATTGTTGTAGGACTTGTGAGCACGAACTTCGCTCCACAGATGACATTGCGTGGACATCCCCCCATTTCCAGTTCATCTCGGCTAACCAGCTCCTCCCACAGTGCAGGATCATTGCCCGGGACAATCCAGAGCGGCAGCCGATTCACTAACCCATTGTGTGTGACAGCCAACATTGCACTGCCTAGCACCGGAATGATTTCTTTAGTTAAATCCGTAATTGTGTCTCAATACGTGCTAATTTGGGTCCATTGGCTTTAAGTGGCCATAGCTTCTCAAATTGCTGAATGCCCATGAGTGACTGGCTGGTCCCAGTGTCCAGCTCCATGCGTACTGGGATACTGTTTAATAAAACCCTCATCATCATTGGTGCCGTTTTGGTGTATGAACTGTTCGCCACATGGACCCGCTGAACCTCAGCGTCCCTCAATTTGCCCCAAAAGTCATCCTGCCTCAAAGAATCCTCTTCTGGTCCATCCGCCTCATATATTAGCCTGGTTACAGACTTCCTGCACATTCGAGCTAAGTGGCCACTGAGATTGCAGTTCCTGCAGACAAACTGTTGAAATCTGCAAGATCTAGCTGAGTGTTTTCCCCACACCTCCAGCATGAGTTAGAGTTTCCATTGTTGGGAACAAAGGGACTATGGCCAGGCATTCCGTGCTGACTGTCCCTTTGACTGCTCTTAATTGGGTGTCAATAGCCCCATCCCGGGCCGCATTGTCCACTGTGATGGCATGAATGTCCGTTCAGCCTGCCGTTGTCTCTGTTGAAGTCCTACTCTGGGGTCTATTGCTGCCTGCGGAGTGTCGGACTGCCCCTGCCTGCCTGTGGGGCTCTGAGTCGCATTGATGATGTTGACTCCCTGATCCATCGCCGCGTTAGAGGCAGAATTGCGCATATATATTATTTTCGTCTCTTCCTCCCCCACCATGAAAGTTTGAGCTATCAATGCCGCCGCTTCCAAGGTCAAATCCTTGGTCTCAATTAATTTGCGGAAAATTCCCGCATGACCGATACTCTCGATAAAGAAGTCCCTTAGCATCTCCATCCTGCAGGCGTCTGTGAATTAGAGGCTGACCAAATGCCGGAGGTCCACTACTAAGTCCGGTATGCTGTCCTTCACGGTGGGTGTAGAATCTGTGTTGGGCCGTATGTATGCTACTCGCCGGTTTGAGGTGCTCCCCGATCAATTTGCTAAGTTCGTCAAAGGTTTTGTCCGCCGGCTTTTCGGGTGCTAGTAAGTCCTTCATGAGCGCGCAAGTCTTTGGGCCGCAACTGGTCAAAAGATGAGCCCTTCGCTTGTCGGCCGCTGCATCCCCCAGCCATTCTTTTGTAACGAAGCTTTGCTGAAGCCTCTCGACAAAATCGTCCCAGTCGTTGGCGGGGCCCGTTCAGCTTCTGCCACCCCCCTCCCTCCCGTTCAGCCCTTCCCCCTCCCACTCCCCCGTCGCCGCCCACTCCCTCCTCCGCTCCCCCCTCCCTCCCCCTCCTCCTCTCCCCCTCCCTCTCTCTCCCCCTCCTGCCCCCCTCCCTCTCTCCCCCTCCCTTCTCTCCCACTGTCCCCCCCCCTTCTCCCCCGTCCCTTTCCTTTCTCCCTCCCCCCCCTCCCTTCCCCTGTCCCCCCCCTTCTCCCACCCCGTCCCCCTCCCTTCTCCACCCCCACACTCCCCCCACTTTTCTCCTCTCTCACCTCCCTCCCCTCCCTTCCTCCCCTCCCCCTTCCCTCCCCACCTCTCCCACCCTCCTCCCCTTTCCCCACCCACTCTTCCCTCCACCCCTTCCCTCCCCTTCCTCCTCCCCCTCCCTCTCTCCTCCCTCCACCCCCTGCCCCCCCTCCTCCTCTCCCTCCACCCACCACTCCTCCTCTCCCTCCCCCCTTCCCCACTCCCCTCTCTCCTCCACCCCTTCCCCACTCCTCCTTCTCCCTCCACCCCTTCCCCACTCCCTCGCCCGCCTCCCCGGCCCCTCGCCGCCCGCGCCCCACCCCCTCCCCACCCCCCCCCACCCCTTCCCCACTCCTCCTCTCCCCCCACCCCTTCCCCACTCCTCCTCTTCCCCCACCCCTTCCCACTCCTCCTCTCCCCCCGCCCCCTTCCACCCTCCTCCTCTCCCCCCACCCCCCCTCCCCACTCCTCCTCTCCCCCTCCCCCCACACCTCCCCCACTCCTCCCTCTCCCCCCACCCCCTTCCCCCACTCCTCCTCTCCCCCACTCCTCCTCTCCTCCCCCACCCCCTTCCCGACTCCTCCCTCCCCCCACCCCCTTCCCCACTCCTCCCTCCCCCCACCCCCTTCCCACTCCTCCCCACCCCCCATCCCCGGCCCCTCAGCCCGCCCCTCCCCCACCCCCCTCCCCACTCCTCCTCTCCCCCCACCCGTCCACCTCCTCACCCGCCCCCAACCCCCTTCCCCTCTCCCCTCTCCCCCCACCCCCTTCCCCACTCCTCCTCTCCCCCCACCCGCTCCCCACTCCTCCTCCACCCCCCACCCCTTCCCCACTCCTCCTCTCCCCCACCTCCTCTCCCCCCACCCCCTTCTCCACTCCTCCTCTCCCCCACCCCCTTCCCCCTCCCCTCCCCTCTCCCCCACCCCCCCTTCCCCACTCCTCCTCCCCACCCCCTTCCCCACTCCTCCTCTCCCCCCACCCTCTTTCCCCACTCCTCCTCTCCCCCCCACCCCCTTCCCCACCCTCCCTCCCCCCCACCCCCTTCCCCACTCCTCCTCCCCCCCACCCCCTTCCCCACTCCTCCTCCTCCCCCACTCCCCCCTCCCCCACCCTCTCCCCACTCCTCCTCTCTCCCCCACCCTCTTCTGCACTCCTCCTCTCCTCCCACCCCCTTCCCCACTCCTCCTCTCCCCCCACCCCCTTCCCCACTCATCGTCTCCCCCACCCCTTCCACACTCCTCCTCTCCCTCTCTCTCCACCCCCTTCCCCACTCCTCCTCTCCCCCCCCTCCTCCTTCCCCCTCCCCCCTCCTCCTCTCCCCCCTCCTCCCCCTTCCACCACTCCCTCCACCCCCCCCACTGCCCCCCCTTCCCCCCCTTTCCCCCGCCCTCCTCCCCCTTCCCCCCTCCTCCTCTCCCTCCACCCCCTTCCCCCCTCCTCCTCTCCCTCCACCCCCTTCCCCCCTCCTCCTCTCCCTCCACCCCCTTCCCCCCTCCTCCTCTCCCTCCACCCCCTTCCCCCCCTCCTCCTCTCCACCCCCTTCCCCCCCTCCTCCTCTCCCTCCACCCCCTTCCCCCCTCCTCCTCTCCCTCCACCCCCTTCCCCTCCTCCTCTTCTCCCTCCACCCCCTTCCCCTCCTCTCCCTCCACCCCCTCCTCTCCCTCCACCCCCTTCCCCCTCCCCCCTCCTCCCCCTTCCACCACTCCCTCCACCCCCTTCCCCCTCCCCCCTCCTCCCCCTTCCACCACTCCCTCCACCCCCCCTCCCCCCCTCCTCTCCCTCCACCCCCTTCCCCCCCTCCTCCTCTCCCTCCACCCCCTTCCCCCCCTCCTCCTCTCCCTCCACCCCCTTCCCCCCCTCCTCCTCTCCCTCCACCCCCTTCCCCCCCTCCTCCTCTCCCTCCACCCCCTTCCCCCCCTCCTCCTCTCCCTCCACCCCCTTCCCCCCCTCCTCCTCTCCCTCCACCCCCTTCCCCTCCTCCTCTTCTCCCTCCACCCCCTTCCCCTCCTCTCCCTCCACCCCCTTCCCCTCCTCCTCCTCTCCCTCCACCCCCTTCCCCTCCCTCTTCCCCTCCTCCCTCCTCTCCCTCCAACCCCTTCTCTCCTTCCACCCATTCCCCCCCCTCCTCCTCTCCCTCCACCCATTCCCCCCCCTCCTCCTCTCCCTCCACCCCTTCCCCCCCTCCTCCTCTCCCTCCAGCCCCTTCCCCCCTCCTCCACCCCCTTCCCCCCTCTCCCCCTCCTCCACCCCCTTCCCCCCTCTCCCCCTCCTCCACCCCCTTCCCCCCTCTCCCCCTCCACCCCCTTCCCCCCTCTCCCCCTCCACCCCCTTCCTCTCCTCTCCCTCCACCCCCTTCCCCCTCCACCCCCTTTCCCTCTCCCTCCACCCCCTTCCCCCCTCCTCCTCTCCCTCCATCCCCTTCCCCCCTCCTCCTCTCCCTCCACCCCCTTCCCCCCTCCTCCTCTCCCTCCACCCCCTTCCCCCCCTCCTCCTCTCCCTCCACCTCCTCTCCCCCGCTCCTCCTCTGCCCCCTCCTCCTCTCCCTCCACCCCCTTCCCCCTCCTCCTCTCCCTCCACCCCCTTCCCCCCTCCTCCTCTCCCTCCACCCCCTTCCCCCCTCCTCCTCTCCCTCCACCCCCTTCCCCCCCTCCTCCTCTCCCTCCACCCCCTTCCCCCCCTCCTCCTCTCCCTCCACCTCCTCTCCCCCGCTCCTCCTCTGCCCCCTCCACCCCCTCTCCCTCCAGCCCCTTCTCTGCCCCCTCCACCCCCTCTCCCTCCAGCCCCTTCCCCCCTCCTCCTCTCCCTCCAGCCCCTTCCCCCCCCTCCGCCTCTCCCTCCAGCCCCTTCCCCCCCTCCCTCCAGCCCCTTCCCCCCTCCTCCTCTCCCTCCAGCCCCTTCCCCCCTCCTCCTCTCCCTCCAGCCCCTTCCCCCCTCCTCCTCTCCCTCCACCCCCTTCCCCCCCTCCTCCTCTCCCTCCACCCCCTTCCCCCCCTCCTCCTCTCCCTCCACCCCCTTCCCCCCCTCCTCCTCTCCCCCGCTCCTCCTCTGCCCCCTCCTCCTCTCCCTCCAGCCCCTTCCCCCCTCCTCCTCTCCCTCCAGCCCCTTCCCCCCTCCTCCTCTCCCTCCAGCCCCTTCCCCCCTCCTCCACCCCCTTCCCCCCTCTCCCCCTCCTCCACCCCCTTCCCCCTCCACCCCCTTTCCCTCTCCCTCCATCCCCTTCCCCCCTCCTCCTCTCCCTCCACCCCCTCCCCCCCTCCTCCTCTCCCTCCACCTCCTCTCCCCCGCTCCTCCTCTGCCCCCTCTCCCTCCAGCCCCTTCCCCCCTCCTCCTCTCCCTCCAGCCCCTTCCCCCCTCCTCCTCTCCCTCCAGCCCCTTCCCCCCTCCTCCTCTCCCTCCACCCCCTTCCCCCCCTCCTCCTCTCCCTCCACCCCCTTCCCCCCCTCCTCCTCTCCCTCCACCTCCTTCCCCCCCTCCTCCTCTCCCTCCACCTCCTCTCCCCCGCTCCTCCTCTGCCCCCTCCACCCCCTTCTCTGCCCCCTCCACCCCCTCTCCCTCCAGCCCCTTCCCCCCTCCTCCTCTCCCTCCAGCCCCTTCCCCCCCCTCCGCCTCTCCCTCCAGCCCCTTCCCCCCCTCCGCCTCTCCCTCCAGCCCCTTCCCCCCTCCGCCTCTCCCTCCAGCCCCTTCCCCCCTCCTCCTCTCCCTCCAGCCCCTTTCCCCCCTCCTCCTCTCCCTCCAGCCCCTTCCCCCCCTCCTCCTCTCCCTCCAGCCCCTTCCCCCCCTCCTCCTCTCCCTCCACCCCTCCTCCTCTCCCTCCACCTCCTCTCCCCCGCTCCTCCTCTGCCCCCTCCTCTTCTCCCTCCAGCCCCTTCCCCCCTCCTCCTCTCCCTCCAGCCCCTTCCCCCCTCCTCCTCTCCCTCCAGCCCCTTCCCCCCTCCTCCTCTCCCTCCAGCCCCTTCCCCCCTCCTCCTCTCCCTCCAGCCCCTTCCCCCCTCCTCCTCTCCCTCCAGCCCCTTCCCCCCTCCTCCTCTCCCTCCAGCCCCTTCCCCCCTCCTCCTCTCCCTCCAGCCCCTTCCCCCCTCCTCCTCTCCCTCCAGCCCCTTCCCCCCTCCTCCTCTCCCTCCAGCCCCTTCCCCCCTCCTCCTCTCCCTCCAGCCCCTTCCCCTCCACTCCCTCCACCTCCTCCCCCTTCCCCCACCTACTTTCCGCCCCCTTCCCCCACCTACTTTCCGCCCCCTTCCCCCACCTACTTTCCGCCCCCTTCCCCCACCTTCTCTCCGCCCCCCCCACCCCACCCCTCGCTGTCAGAAACACCGAGAGACACTGACAAAGAGAGAGACACTGACAAGAGACAGAGACACTTGGGGGGGTTGGGGGGAGGGGGGCATCCCAGCACGCTGTTGGAGGGCTTCTGGTGCTGCAGTAGGTGAATAGAAACTTAATTTTTTATTTATTGATTGATTTTTTTATTAATTTTTTAATTTTTTTTGATTGATTTATTGGTTGATTTATTTATCATTTATTATTGATGATGCCTCTTTATTTGTAAAAGTGAAGTGCTTAATGTTTGTAAACCCCCCTCCCCCGAATCTCTCGTTCCCTACGCCTGATTTATAAGTGTAGGCAAGGTTTTTCTGAGTGTACAAAAATCTACACTTATTCCATTCTAAGCTAGTTTGGAGTAAGTTTTCGCTGCCTAAACTTGCAAAACAGGCGTAAGTGGCTGGACACGCCCCTTTTGAAAAAAAATCTGTTCTAAAATGAAACTATTCTAACTAATTAGAACTGGAGCAAACTAATTGCCGAGAATTGCAATTTCTAAGATGCTCCATTCTAAACTAGTTGCTCCAAAAAAATAGGAGCAACTCAGGCCGAAACTTGAGCCCTATGATACATCAGGGAGGGGGAAGAGTTACCTGGACACTGTGTTCGATGAGACAGTCACACCCCTTAGGTTAATTAATTCAAATTTGGTCCATGGTCAAGGACAGGTGGGTGTGACTATGGGGTATGGGGACCCAGGAGGTAGTGATGGAGGAGCCACAGCCCTTGCTCTTGTCCAACAGCTCCACAGTTCTTACTCCCTGTGTGGACGAGAGTAGGGACTGTGGGGAGGATGAGCAAACTGGTACAGGGGGCCATTCAAATGGGGGGAGTAAAAAGAAATGTTGTAGTGATAGGGGATAGTATCATTAGGGGGATAGATACTGTTCTCTGCAGCCAAGAGCGTGAGTCCCGAAGACTGTGTTGCCTGCCGGTGCCAGGGTTGAGGACATCTCCTCTGGTCTGGAGAAAAACTTGCAGTGGGAGGGTGAAGATCCAGTTGTCGTGTTCCACGTGGGTACCAACGACATAGATAGGACAAAGAAAGAAGTTCTGCTGAGGGAGTATGAGCAGTTAGGGACTAAATTAAAAAGCATAACCACAAAGGTAATAATCTCTGGATTACTACCTGAGCCATGAGAAAATTTATTTGGGTAAATAAGATCAGAGAGATGAACACGTGGCTCAAAAGACTGGTGTGGGAGAAATGGGCTTTGGTTCATGGGGCACTGGTACCAGTACTGGGGCAAGAGGGAGCTGTTCCGTTGGTAAGGACTTCACCTGAACCATGCTGGGACTGGGATCCTGGTGAATTGAATAACTAAGGCTGTAGAGAGGGCTTTAAACTAAATAGTGGGGAGGAGGGTTCAGGTGAGCGGAAATTTAAAAAGTCAACGAGCAAGGAGAAAGCAATAGAACAGGGTAGCACTGGGTGAAATGATAACCGGAGTGTGACAGGAAGGGACAGAATGTTTAAACATAAGAGTTTATCAGAAAGTGTGGTCAAAGCAGGGAAAAATAATTAAAAAAACAAAATTAAAAGCTCTTTATCTGAATGCACGCAGCATTTGTAACAGGATAGATGAGTTGATGGCACAAATAAATATAAATGGGTATGATCTGATAGCCATTACAGAGACGTGGTTGCAAGGTGACCAAGGCTGGGAACTGAATATTCAGGGGCATTTGACAATTCCGAAGGTTAGCCAGAAAGGAAAAGGAGGTTAATAAAGGATGAGATCAGTGCAGTAGTGAGAAATGATATTGGCTCAGAAGATCAAGATGTAGAATCAGTTTGGGTAGAGATAAGAAATAATAAGGGGAAGAAGTCACTGATGGGCGTAGTCTATAGGCCCCCGAACAGTAGCTACACTGTTGGCCGGAGTATAAAATCAGGAAATAATGGAGGTCTGTAAAAGAGGACGGCAATAATCATGGACAATTTGAATCTTCATATTGGTTAGACAAATCAAATTGGCCAAGGTAGCCTTGAGGAAGAGTTCATGGAGTGTATCCGGGATGGTTTCCTTGAACAGTACATTGCAGAACCAACCAGGGAGCAGGCTATCTTAGATCTCGTACTGTGTAATGAGACAGAATTAATAAATGATCTCCTAGTAAAGGATTCCCTAGGAAAGAGTGATCATAGCATGGTTGAATTTCAAATTCAGTTGGAGGGTGACAAAGTTGAGTCTCAAACCAGTGTCCTGAGGTTAAATAAAGGAGACTACAAAGATATGAAGGCAGAGTTGGCTAAAGTGGACTGGGAAAATAGATTAAAGTGCGGGATAGTTGATGAGCAGTGGCGAACATTTAAGGAGATATTTCATAACTCTCAACAAAAATATATCCCAATGAGAAGAAAAGACTTTAAGAGAAGGGAGAACCATCTGTGACTAACTAAGAAAAAAAAAGGATGGTATCAAATTGAAAACAAGTGTACACAAAGTGACCAAGATTAGTGGGAGGCCAGAAGATTGGGAAACTTTTAAAAACCAGCAAAGGACAACTAAAAAAAATAATAGAGGGAAGATACATTATGAGAGTAAACTAGCACAAAATATAAAAACAGATAGTAAGAGTTTCTACGGGTATATAAAAAGAGAGTAGCTAAAGTAAACATTGGTCCCTTAGAGGATGAGACTGGGGAATTAGTAATGGGTAATAGGGAAATGGCAGAGGTATTTGAACAAATATTTTGTATCGGTCTTCACGGTAGAAAACACTAAAAACATCCCAATAGTGGATAATCAAGGGGCTATAGGGAGGAACTTAAAACAACCACTATCACTAAAGAAAAAGTACTCGGTAAAATAATGGGACTAAAGGTGGACAAGTCCCCTAGACCTGGTGGCTTGCAACCTAGGATCTTAAAAGAAATGGCTGCAGAGATAGTGGATGCATTGGTTGTAATCTACCAAAATTCCATGGATTCTGGCGAGGTCTCAGCGGATTGGAAAACCGCAAATATAACGCCCCTATTTAAAAAAGGTAGACGAAAGTAGGAAACTATAGACCAGTTAGCCTAATATCTATCGTTGGGAAAATGTTGTCCATTATTAAGGAAGCAGTAGCAGGACACTTGGAAAATCATAATGCAGTCAAGCAGAGTCAGTATGGTTTGATGAAATGGAAATCATGTTTGAAAAATTTTCTGGAGTTCTTTGAAGATGTAACGAGCAGGGTGGATAAGGGGGAACCAGTGAGTGTGGTGCATTTGGATTTCCAGAAGGCATTCGATAAGGTGCCACATAAAAGGTTACTGCACAAGATAAAAGCTCACGGGGTTAGGAGTAATATATTAGCATGGACAACAGATTGGCTAACTAACAGAAAACAGAGAGTTGAGATAAATGTGTAATTTTCCGGTTTGCAAACGGTAACTAGTGGGATGCCACAGGGATCGGTGCTGGGGGCTCAACTATTTACAATCTATATTAATGATTTGGATGAAGAGACCGAGTGTAATGTAGCCAAGTTTGCTGATGATACAAAGATGGGCGAGAAAGCAAATTGTGAGGACACAAAAAATCTGCAAAGGGATATAGACAGGATAAGTGGTCAGGAGTTGCTCTGTTTTTTTTGGAGCAACTTGATTTTTCTGGAGTATCTTAAAAAAATCCCCATTTTGCACATTCAATTTAAGTGTAAGTGAGTTAGTTAGGAATTTTTTAGTTTAATTTTTTTTCCCCCAAAAGGGTCGTTACCAGCCACCTACGCCTGTTTTGGCCATTTAGGCCACTTTGGCCAGCTAATAGTTACTCCAAACTAACTTAGGCCAGCATATGTGGCCACTTGTGGCCACATGTGAAAACCCTTGCGGAGAGTTAAATCAGCGCAGGTAGGTACCTCGGAGGCTAGCAGAACTTAATGACTTGACTAAAGAATGTGAATAGGATCAAACAGCTATACAGGACATCATATGACAAACTTCGCAAAGTTAATTTATTATACAACAGAAGCATTCATGGAAGCTTAAACGACAAAAATAAAAGTAAAAGATAGTTGAATTAAATTGCCCCAATCTCACAACTAATTTAAACAACTATTTGTTTGCAATGGTTATACTGAGCCAAAATTGAGCCCATGTTATCTAAATAAAGTCTACTTCAATAAATAAGATATTCTCTCAGTGTTCCTCTGTCACTTATGTTCTTCTTTCACAATAGCACCAGGTGAATAGGCTTGACAAATGGTCACCACTATTCACAAGAGGCAAAACATATTTACATAATTTTTTCAAAATATCCAAATAAAAAATAGAAGTCCTACCCTACCTTCATCTTCAGCCCGGGAAGGCAGTGGGCAGGCCTGTGCGATAGGCCACTCAGCCTGGGATAGGGGCAGAACGCACCAGCAACCGGTATGATGATGATGACCAGGTCCCACGCTGCAGCACGCACACTGAGAGGCTGGGGGCAGGAGCTACTGTGCACGCGCGCACATTCCAACGTGCATGTGCAGACGTCCCAGCACTGTTTTCGGCGCGGGACGCTGGCTCCACCCCCGACCCGACTGGCCATACTGCGCGAAGACCCAGGAGAGGCCGGACAGCGGCCAAAGTGGGGACCGATTTTTTTAGGAGCACCTTCCCACGCAGAAAGTCGGCACATCTCTGGTGAATGCGCCGAAAAAAGGGGTGGGCCAATTTTGAACCCAGTGAGTGGGCAAAAATTTGGCAGATGGAGTATAATGTGGGAAAATGTGAGATTATCCACTTTGGCAGAAATAATAGAAAAGCAAATTATAATTTAAATGGAGAAAAATTGCAAAGTGCTGCAAGTACAGATGGACCTGGGGGTCCTTGTGCATGAAACACAAAAAGTTAGTATGCAGGTACAGCATGTAATCAGGAAGGCAAATGGAATGTTGGTCTTAATTGCAAAAGGAATGGAGTATAAAAGCAGAGAAGTCCTGCTATAACTGTATAGGGTATTTGATGAGGCCATACCTAGAGTATGGCATACAGTTTTCGTCTCCTTATTTAAGGAGGGATATACTTGCATCGGAGACAGTTCAAAGGTTCACTAGGTTGATTCCTGAGATGAAGGGGTTGACTTATGAAGAAAAGTTCAGTAGGTTGGGCCTATGTTCGTTGGAGTTTAGAAGAATGAGAGGTGATCTTATTGAAACATATAAAATACTGAGGGGGCTCGACAAGACGTGGGTATGATTCTTATTGAATACTTTGCATCTGTTTTCACAAAAGAGAGGGGTAATGCAGACTTTGCAATGAGGGAGGAGTGTGAAATATTAGATAGGATAAACATAGTGAGAGAGGAAGTATTAAGGGGCTTAGCAGCTTTGAAAGTGGAGAAATCCCCAGGCCCAGATGAAATGTATCCCAGGCTGTTAAGAGAAGCAAAAGAGGAAATAGCAGATGCACTGACCATCATTTTCCAATCCTCTCTCGCTACAGGTGTGGTGCCAGAGGACTGGAGGACTGCAAATGTTGTTTAAAAAAGGGAGAAAGGGACAGACCTAGTAATTACAGGCCAGTCAGCCTAACCTCAGTGGTGGGAAAATTATTGGTAAAAATCCGGAGGGACAGGATAATCTTAATTTGGAAAGACATGGATTAATCAAGGACAGTCAACATGGATTTGTTAAGGGAAGATCGTGTCTGACTAACTTGATTGAATTTTTTGAGGAGGTAACCAGGAGGGTGATGAGAGCAATGCGTATGATGTAGTGTATATGGATTTTAGCAAAGCTTTGATAAGGTCCCACATGGCAGACTGGTCATGAAAGTAAAAGCCCATGGGATCTAGGGCAAAGTGGCAAGTTGGATCTAAAATTGGCTCAGAGGCAGGAAGCAAAGGGTAATAATTGATGGGTGTTTTTCTAACTGAAAGGCTGTATCCAGTGGGGTTCTGCAGGGCTCAGTGCTGGGTCCCTTGCTTTTTGTGATATATATCAATGACTTGGACTTGAATTTTGGGGGTATGATTAAGAAGTTTGCAGATGACACTAAAATAGACTGTGCGGTTGATAATGAAGAAGAATGCTGCAGACTGCAGAAAGATATCAATGTACTGGTCAGGTGGGCAGAACAGTGGCAAATTAATCCAGGTAAGTGTGAGCTAATGCATTTGGGGAGGTCTAACAAGGCAAGGGAGTACACATTAAATGGTACGACACTGAAAAGTGTAGAGGAACAAAGGGACCTTGGAGTGCAGGTCCACAGATCCCTGAAGGTAGGCCAGGTAGATAAGAAGGAATACTTGCCTTTATTAGTCAAGGTATGGAATACAAGAACAAGGACATTATGTATGAACTATATAAAACACTGGTTAGGCCGCAACTGGTGTACTGTATGCAATTCTGGTCACCACATTACACGAAAGATGTGATTGCATTGGAAAGGGTGCAGAGAAGATTTAGAAGAATGTTGCCTGAACTTAAGAATTTTGGCTATGAGGAAGTTTAGAGATGCTGGGTCTGTTTTCTTTGGAAAAGAGGAGGCTGAGGAGAGACCTGATTGGGATGTATAAAATTATGAAGGACCTGTTTCCCTTGGCAGAGGAGTCAACAACCAGGGGGCTTAGATTTAAAGTAAGTGGGGTGGTATAGAGAAGATATGAGGGAAAATTTCTTTACCCACAGGCTGGTGGGGGTCTGGAACTCACAACCTGAGAGGGTGATAGAGGCAGAAAGCCTCACCACATTAAAAAAAATACTTGCATGTACACTTAAAGTGCCGTAACCTAAAGGGCTATGGACCAAGAGCTGGAAAGTGGGATTAGGCTAGATAGTTCTTGGTCGGCCGGCTTGGACACGATGGGCCGAAATGGCCTCCTTCCGTGCTGTAAATTTCTATGATTCTATGAAATTTGAGGCAGACAAATTTAAAATAAGCTCTTGGTATGAGAATGCCAGGTGCGTTGATTTAGTGTTCGTCCCCACAGATGTAACATACAACAAATAAGATGCTGAAATGCGGCTTCTGTAAACCTTTTATTTCCCTCAGAAGGAACATTCTGGGGATGCTATGTGAAGTCTTAATTTCGTTAATACTGGTTTCAGAGTCTTTTTTGAGATACCATGGATATTCGCTGGAGTGTCTGCATTAACTGGCTTTAGTTGAGCATTCCTGTCACATTACCCGTGGAATTACCAGTGTCTGTAAATAAAATAGGGAGTGAAGTTGGAGTGTTGCTGAATTATTTAATTTAAAAATTATACTGAGATTCACATCCAGAATTGGCATAATGTACCAAATTAAGTGTGAAAAGACTGGGGGGGCAGGGGGAGCGAGCATACTCCCATAGAAAACTCATACCTTCAACATTCACATCTTTCTCTTCAGTAATCTCTAAATCACCCCCATTGTTAACTGCTTTTATTTACTGTAATGAAAATGACGGGTGTACCAGCAGCATAGGTTCTGCCGAGCCCAAGTCTCATTGTGCTTTCAGTTTATCTCCCTGTCATAGGTTTCTATTCACAACTCATTTTGAGCCGTGAGTTTTGGGGCAATGGTGCCAATGTCTTTGAAGCTGTTAGTCAGCATTTACTAGTTATCATGTTTGGTGCGTCTGAATACACAGAGAGTCAGTCATCTTCTGAGAAGAGAAATTAGAGCTTTATTGACCTTTAAGTATTTTGTTGTGCAAATAAAATGACGTTAAACTGTGGGAACAGCAAAACCTTAAACTTGATGTCATTGCATTAGGTTCCCTGTTCCCCACCCTTCCTGATCCTAGCACTAATGCCAGCTTTCTCCAGCAGTGCCAGCTGCTTTCTTAGAGCCTATAACAATTTGCTGTTGATAGTATTAGTGAGAGTCATGAGGTGTGACAGAACAAAGCCAGCAGTCACAAGCAAATGCATCATGATGGGAGGGTAGTTTTTGAAATGCTCGCTTCCAAATGAACAATGCAGCTTTTTCACAAATGTTTGTGGTTTTTATTAGCTTATTACATTTTGCTTTGTGTGCAGCATTCACAAGACTTGGCCATCCCAGATCACATTGTGAACTACTTGCTGTGACTATGCCTGCCATTAAATTGATCACTTTCTAGTGTGACTGGCAGAGCTCACAACATTCGCATTGTGCTATTACTGACCTTTAACAATTGTCTGCTTGAATAGAATTGACATCATCTTTTGAATGGCAGCTCACGACAATCTGTCCATAGCACAATCCAATCCATCGAATGTAACACAATCCCAATCCATCATCTTCTTAGGCAGTCCCTCGGAGTCGAGGATGACTTGCTTCCACACTAATATGAGTTCTCAGGTGACTGATGAGTCCGATGCGGGACCTATAGTCTCTATCACAGGTGGGGCAGACGGTGGTTAGAGGGACGGGTAGGTGGGGTGCGTTGTTGTGCGCTCCTTCCACTGTTTGTGCTTGGCTTCTGCATGTTCCCGGCGAAGAGACTCGAGGTGTTTGGCGCCTTCCCGGATGCTTCTCCTCCACTTTGAGCAGTCTTGGGCCAGGGATGTTGCATTTTTTTCAAGGAGGCTTTGAGGGTGTCCTTGAAGCGTTTACTCTGCCCACCTCGGGTTCGCTTGCCATGTTGGAGCTTTGAGTAGAGCGCTTGTTTTGGGAGTCGAGTATCGGGCATGCGGACGATGTGGCTCCGAGTGTGCGTAAACGTAAGGGTCGTCTGCATACTGTAATTCCATGACAGAGAATGGGATGACCTTGGATTTGGACTGGAGGCGACAGAGGTCGAACAGTTTCCCGTTTGTTCTGTAGATTAGCTCCACTCCAGCAGGGAGTTTATTGAGGGCGAGATGGTGTATTGCAGCAAGGAAGATCGAGAAGAGTGTTGGTGCGATGACACAGCCTTACATGACTCCGGTCTGCCATGTATTGGGTCTGTGGTGAATCCATTGGTCAGGATCAGGGCTTGCATGTCATCGTGAAGCAGGCAGAGGATGGTGACGAACTTTTGAGGGCAGCCGAATTTGAGGAGGACACTCCATAATCCCGCACGGTTGACAGTTTCAAAGGCCTTTGTGAAGTCAAAGGCCATGTACAGAGGCTGGTGCTGCTTCCCTGCATTTTTCTTGAATTTGATGCACGGTGAAGATCATGTCCATTGTGCCCCTTAGTGGGCGGAATCCACATTGCGACTCTGGAAGCAACTAGCCCACAACCTCAATCCATCTCACAGGATGACTTGTTTACTGAAGCAAGTAAACTAGTATTAGGAATGAACGACAATCTCAACCACCAATGCAGAATTTTGAGGATACTGAGACCCTTTCCCTTTATTCCAATACCATTTAGAAAGCAAAGCATATTTTGCATGACTAATTTAATTGTGTTCCTCAGGGAAACCATAATGATAAATGGAATGACATTAGAAATGATATAACTGCATTTAAAATAAAGAGAGAAATATTAAATAAACTAATCAAACTGAAAGAGGATAAAATCACTAGTCTGGATGGATTACATCTACGCATTGTAAAATAATCTAGGGAAGAGATAGCAGGGGCACTATAACACAAATTGAATAATTCGTTAGAAAACGGTGTAGTACCAGAGAACTAGCGGATAGCTAACGTTATACCTATACTTAAGCAGGGAGATAGAATATGTCCAGGGAACTATAGACCAGTCAGCTTAACATTGGTGGTAGGAAAGATAATGGAATCTCTACTAAAGGAGAAAGTAGAAAAACAATCAGAAACCAAAACTTCAATAGTCACGATGGATTTCAAAAGGGAAAGTCTTGCTTGACCGGCCTCATTGAATTGTTTGAAGAGGTAACCGAGGGTAATGCAACAGATGCAGCATATCTAGATTTCCAAAAGGCCTTCAATAAGGTACTACATAATAGACTAATGAATAAGGTCAGAGCATGTGGAGTCAGGGGAAAAATAGCAGAATGGATAGCTAACTGGCTGCAAGACAGAAAGCAGAGAGTTGCAAAGGGTAGCTATTCACAGTGGTAGAAGGTGGGAAGTGTGTTCCCACAAGGACCACTGTTGTTCACAATTTATATTAACGATTTAGACTTTGGAATCAAAAACACAATTTCTAATTTTGCGGACAACACCAAATTGGCTGGGATAGTCAACACCGAGGAGGACTGCAACAAATTAGAAGACATTAATAAATTTGCAGAATGGGCACATAATTGGCAAATTAATTTCAACATAGATAAATGGGAGGTTTTATATTTTGGTAAGAAAAATAAAGTCATATATTAGTTGGAAAAGAAGAATCTAAATGTAGAGAGATCTGGGAGTACAAATACACAAATCACTAAAAGTAGCAACATAGGTTAATAAGGCCATAAAAAGCAAACCAAGCACTAGGGTTTACTTTTAGAACGATAGAATTGAAAAAGAGAGAAGTTATGCTAAACTTGTATCGAACTTTGGTTGGCCCACACTCTGTACAGCGTACAGTTCTGGTCGCCATATTATAAAAAGGATATAGAGGCACTGGAGAGTGTGCAAAACAGATTTACAACGATGATACCCTAACTACGAGGTTATACCTAACAGGAAAGGATGAACAGCCTGGGTCTCTTGAAAAGAGAAGACTGAGGGGTGACCAAATAGAGGTTGTCAAAATTATTGTGTTCCTAACACAGATGAGGCTGCACACAGGGAGGTTAAAGTAACAGTGACCTCAGTCTTGAATAAGACACTCCAGAGTGAGGAATAGGCCTTAGGGGCCGGTTTATATACAGTGCTCCCAAGGGATTTTGGGATCCCTTGGGACGTCAGGGGACGAGCTCCCTGGTGGCGGAACATGGGAGTGCATGCTTTACAGATACACAACATCACTCCCCCCACCCAAAGTCAAAGTGAAAACTATTTACAAGGTGAGGCAGTCGGGAGCCTTTCTTTCCCTGGTGGACCGCCTCGGTACAAATCTCTGTTCTGGTGTGTTGCTGTGCCCACGCTGGGCTGGCGTGTTGTTGACCCTGCAGGGCTGCTGGGTGAGCCTGGCCTTGCTGGACTGTTGGGCGTGATGGGTTCGATTTCCTGCTCCGGCGTGGTGTCGTTGATCCTTTGGGTGTGTTGTGGGCTCGAAAAAGGTGGGTTATTCAGGGCAGTCTGGTCCAGGTGCTTTCTGCAAATTTGTCCATTGTCGAGTTTGACTACAAACACCTTATTCCCTTCTTTAGCTATCACCATGCCCGCGATCCACTTGGGACCATGTCCATAGTTTAGCACATACACAGGGTCATTCAGATCAATTTCCCGTGACACAGTGGCACGACCATTGTTTACATTTTGTTGCTGCCGCCTGCTCTCTACCTGATCATGCAGGTTGGGGTGAACCAGCGAGAGTCTGGTTTTAAATGTCCTTTTCATGAGTAGCTCAGCCGGGGGCACCCGTGAGAGAGTGGGGTCTCGTGCGATGGCTGAGCAGTACTCGGGACAGGCGGGTTTGGAGTGAGCCTTCTGTGACTCGTTTAATGGTTTGTACTGCCCGCTCGGCCTGCCCATTGAAGGCTGGTTTAAACGGGGCTGAGGTGACATGTTTGATCCCATTGCGGGTCATGAATTCTTTATTTCGGCACTGGTGAAACATGGCCCGTTGTCACTGACCAGTATGTCAGGCAGGCAGTGGGTGGCAAACCTGGCCCTCAGGCTTTCAATGGTGGTGGTGACGGTGCTTCCTGACATTATTTCACATTCAATTCATTTTGAAAAAGCATCCACCACCACCAGGAACATTTTACCGAGAAACGGACCTGCATAGTCGACATGGATCCTTGACCATGGTCTGGAGGGCCAGGAACATACACTTAGTGGTGTCTCTCCGGAAGAATTGCTCAACTGAGCACACACGCTGCATTGCCGTACACAGGACTCTAAGTCAGAATCGATACCGGGCCACCACACGTGGGATCTGGCTATCGTTTTCATCATTACCATACCCGGGTGTGTGCTGTGGCGATCCGAGATGAATGTCTCCCTGCCCTTTTTTGGTAGCACAACACGGTTACCCCACAACAGGCAGTCAGCCTCAATGGACAGCTCTTCCTTTCGCCGCTGGAACGGCTTGATTAGCTCTTGCATTTCAACGGGGATGCTGGCCCAGCTCCCATGCAGTACACAGTTTTTTTACTAGGGACAGCAGAGGATCTTGGCTGGTCCAAGTCCTAATCTGGCAGGCCACGACAGGTGATTTATCATTTTCAAATGCTTCCATGACCATCAACAAGTCTGTGGGCTGCGCCACCATCAACAAGTTTGCAGGCTGCGCCATTTCCACCCCCGTGGTGGGCAATGGTAGCCGACAGAGCATCCGCACAGTTCTCGGTTCCTGGCCTGTGGCGGATGGTGTAGTTATATGCTGATAGCATGAGTGCCCACCTTCGTATGCGGGCTGAGGCATTAATATTTATCCCCTTGTTTTCAGCGAACAGGGATGTGAGGGCCTTGTGATCGGTTTCCAGCTCAAATTTGAGGTCAAACAGGTACTGATATATTTTCTTTACCCCGAACACGCAAGCTAATGCCTCTTTCTCAATCATGCTGTAGGCCCTCTCAGCCTTAGACAAGCTCCTGGAAGCATAGGCGACAGGTTGCAACTTCCCCGCAATGTTAGTTTGTTGTAATACACAACCGACTCCGTACGACGACGCGTCATATGCTAGCACAAGTCTTTCACACGGGTTGCACAATACAAGCAAGCTTGTTGGAGCATAAAATTTTTCTGGCTTCCTCAAAAGCAATTACTTGTTTTTTTCCCCATACCCAGTTCTCACCTTAGAGCCCCTACATGTGTAATTGCGCAAAGAGGGTACTTAACCCCGGTAGGAAGTTACCAAAATAGTTGAGTTGTCCCAGGAACGACCGCAGCTCAGTGACGTTCTGTGGCCTGGGCGCATTCCTGATAGCCTCTGTCTTGGCGTCTGTGGGCTGAATGCCGTCCGCCGCGATCCTTCTCCCCAAAAACTCCACTTCTGTTGCCATGAAGACGCATTTCGACCTCTTCAGCCGCAGCACTACACGATCCAGTCGCTGGAGGAACTCCTCCAGGTTTTGCAGATGCTCAGCGGTGTCCCGACGCATAATAAATATGTCGTCCTGAAAGACCACCATGTGTGGTACTAACTTGAGTAGGCGCTCCATGTTTCTCAAGAAGATCACTGCAGCCGGGCATCTGTTGTAGATGAACAGTCCGTTGTGAGTGTTGATGCAGGTGAGGTCCTTCGAAGACTCCTCCAGCTCCTGCATCATGTAGGCCGAAGTCAGGTCGAGCTTGGTGAACGTCTTGCCTCCTGCCAGCAAATAGGTCGTCTGCCTTAGGTAGCAGGTATTGGTCCTGTAGCGAGAAACGATTGATAGTTACTTTATAATCGCCGCAAATCCTGACCATGCCATCACTTTTGAGTACTGGCGCACTTGCAGAATTCCACTGGGGAGATGATGCCCTCGCGTTGCAGCCTGTCCAGCTCGATTTCCACTCTCTCCACCATGTGATGTATCGCTCGCGCCTTGTGGTGAATGGGTCGTGCCTCTGGGACCAAGTGGATCCGTACCTTCACACCTGAAAAGTTTCCATTGCCTGGCTCAAAACGGGAAGGAAATTTGTTGAGAACCTGGGTACATGAGGCCTCAACGACATGTGATAGCGCTCGGATGTCATCCCAGTTCCAGCTCCTTCCAAGCAGTGTGGGGCCATCGCCCGGGACAATAAAGGTGCAGCAGTTATAATGGGTGACTTTAATATGCACATAGATTGGGCTAGCCAAACTGGAGCAATACGGTGAAGGAGGATTTCCTGGAGTGCATAAGGGATGGTTTTCTAGACCAATATGTCGAGGAACCAACTAGGGGGGAGGCCATCTTAGACTGGGTGTTGTGTAATGAGAGAGGATTAATTAGCAATCTCATTGTGCGAGGCCCCTTGGGGAAGAGTGACCATAATATGGTGGAATTCTGCATTAGGATGGAGAATGAAACAGTTAATTCAGAGACCATGGTCCAGAACTTAAAGAAGGGTAACTTTGAAGGTATGAGGCGTGAATTGGCTAGGATAGATTGGCGAATGATACTTAAGGGGTTGACTGTGGATGGGCAATGGCAGACATTTAGAGACCGCATGGATGAATTACAACAATTGTACATTCCTGTCTGGCGTAAAAATAAAAAAGGGAAGGTGGCTCAACCGTGGCTATCTAGGGAAATCAGGGATAGTATTAAAGCCAAGGAAGTGGCATACAAATTGGCCAGAAATAGCAGCGAACCCGGGGACTGGGAGAAATTTAGAACTCAGCAGAGGAGGACAAAGGGTTTGATTAGGGCAGGGAAAATGGAGTACGAGAAGAAGCTTGCAGGGAACATTAAGGCGGATTGCAAAAGTTTCGATAGGTATGTAAAGAGAAAAAGGTTAGTAAAGACAAACGTAGGTCCCCTGCAGTCAGAATCAGGGGAAGTCATAACTGGGAACAAAGAAATGGCAGACCAATTGAACAAGTACTTTGGTTCAGTATTCACTAAGGAGGACACAAACAACCTTCCAGATATAAAAGGGGTCAGAGGGTCTAGTAAGGAGGGGGAACTGAGGGAAATCTTTATTAGTCGGGAAATTGTGTTGGGGAAATTGATGGGATTGAAGGCCGATAAATCCCCAGGGCCTGATGGACTGCATCCCAGAGTACTTAAGGAGGTGGCCTTGGAAATAGTGGATGCATTGACAGTCATTTTCCAACATTCCATTGACTCTGGATCAGTTCCTATCGAGTGGAGGGTAGCCAATGTAACCCCACTTTTTAAAAAAGGAGGGAGAGAGAAAACAGGGAATTATAGACCGGTCAGCCTGACCTCAGTAATGGGTAAAATGATGGAATCAATTATTAAGGATGTCATAGCAGCGCATTTGGAAAAAGGTGACATGATAGGTCCAAGTCAGCATGGATTTGTGAAAGTGAAATCATGCTTGACAAATCTTTTGGATTTTTTGAGGATGTTTCCAGTAGCGTGGACAAGGGAGAACCAGTTGATGTGGTGTATTTGGACTTTCAGAAGGCTTTCGACAAGGTCCCACACAAGAGATTAATGTGCAAAGTCAAAGCACATAGGATTGGGGGTAGTGTGCTGACGTGGATTGAGAACTGGTTGTCAGACAGGAAGCAAAGAGTAGGAGTAAATGGGTACTTTTCAGAATGGCAGGCAGTGACTAGTGGGGTACCGCAAGGTTCTGTGCTGGGGCCCCAGCTGTTTACATTGTACATTAATGATTTAGACGAGGGGATTAAATGTAGTATCTCCAAATTTGCAGATGACACTAAGTTGGGTGGCAGTGTGAGCTGTGAGGAGGATGCTATGAGGCTGCAGAGTGACTTGGATAGGTTAGGTGAGTGGGCAAATGCATGGCAGATGAAGTATAATGTGGATAAATGTGAGGTTATCCACTTTGGTGGTAAAAACAGAGAGACAGACTATTATCTGAATGGTGACAGATTAGGAAAAGGGGAGGTGCAACGAGACCTGGGTGTCATGGTACATCAGTCATTGAAGGTTGGCATGCAGGTACAGCAGGCGGTTAAGAAAGCAAATGGCATGTTGGCCTTCATAGCGAGGGGATTTGAGTACAGGGGCAGGGAGGTGTTGCTACAGTTGTACAGGGCCTTGGTGAGGCCACACCTGGAGTATTGTGTACAGTTTTGGTCTCCTAACTTGAGGAAGGACATTCTTGCTATTGAGGGAGTGCAGCGAAGATTCACCAGACTGATTCCCGGGATGGTGGGACTGACCTATCAAGAAAGACTGGATCAACTGGGCTTGTATTCACTGGAGTTCAGAAGAATGAGAGGGGACCTCATAGAAACGTTTAAAATTCTGACGAGTTTAGACAGGTTAGATGCAGGAAGAATGTTCCCAATGTTGGGGAAGTCCAGAACCAGGGGTCACAGTCCAAGGATAAGGGGTAAGCCATTTAGGACCGAGATGAGGAGAAACTTCTTCACCCAGAGAGTGGTGAACCTGTGGAATTCTCTACCACAGAAAGTAGTTGAGGCCAATTCACTAAATATATTCAAAAGGGAGTTAGATGAAGTCCTTACTACTCGGGGGATCAAGGGGTATGGCGAGAAAGCAGGAAGGGGGTACTGAAGTTTCATGTTCAGCCATGAACTCATTGAATGGCGGTGCAGGCTAGAAGGGCTGAATGGCCTGCTCCTGCACCTATTTTCTATGTTCTATGTTTCTATCCAGAGTGGCAGTTCCTGCACCGTGCCCTCGTAGGTGACCTTGACCATGGCGCTGCCCAGGACAGTGATAAGCTCTTTGGTGTTCGTTCTCAGTTTCGTGTGGATGGGGCTCATTGCTGGTCTGAATGCCTTGTTGCACCACAGTCTCTCAAACATCTTTTTACTCATGATGGATTGGCTAGCGCCAGTGTCCAGTTCCATGGCTACAGGTAAGCCATTCAATTTTACGTTTAGCATTATAGGTGGACATTTCGTCGAAAATGTGTGCACCCTGTTTCCTTCAGCATCTGCCTCCTCTCTCTCAGGCTCGAAATTGCTTTGATCCACCATGGACCGATCTTCCTCTGCCACGTGGTGGTTCGCAGGTTTTCCAGAGCTTGCAGCTTGTTTGCAAGCTTGTTGGAGGGTGCCCCATTGATCCACAGCTCTTGCAAACATACCCTTTGAAGCAGCATGAATAGGCTGAATGGAAGCCTCCACAATGCCAACAAGGTGTGAATAGCCTTGCATTCATCCTTTTTTGGGGACTCAGTCATCTGGGTCACTTGAGGTCTGCTGGCAGCTGCAGACTTGTGGGTTCTGCCCAGTACATTTCTGCTCGCAAACACAGTTCCAGTTAATTTATGAACATTGCTAGCACTTGTGTGCTGAGAGATTTGTTTGGTGTTATCACTGGTGGACATAAACGCCTGCGCTATCGCAATGGCTATGCTGAGGGTCGGTGTCTCTACAGTCAAAAGTTTTCATAGGATGGTCTCGTGGCCACTGCCCAGTACAAAAAAGTCTCTGAGCATTTGCTCCAGGTAGTCATCAAATTCACATTGTCCTGCAAGTCGCCTTAGCTCGGCGACATAGCTCGCCACTTCCTGACCTTCAGATCGCTGGCACGTGTAGAACCGATACCTCGCCATCAGCCGCTCTCCATTGGGTTAAAATGCTCCTGAACCAATGTACACAGCTCCTCATACGACTTATCTGTGGGTTTCTCCGGAGCCAGAAGATTCTTCATGAGGCTGTAGGTCAGTGCCCCGCAGATTGTGAGGAGGACCGCTCTCCTTTTTGCAGCGCTTCCTTCTCCGTCCAGCTCATTGGCTACAAAGTACTGGTCTAGCCATTCGACATAGGCTTCCCAGTCCTCACCCTCCGAGAACTTCTCCAGGATGCCCAGTTTGCTGCATCTTTGCGTTGGATTCGTATTCTCGTTGCCAGTTACTGTGTTCCTAACACAGATGAGGCTGCACACGGAGGTTAAAGTAAGTGACCTCAGTCTTTAATAAGACACTCCAGAGTGAGGAACAGGCCTTCGGGGCCGGCTTATATACAGTGCTCCCAAGGGATGCTGGGATCCCTTGGGACATCAGGGGACGAGCTCCCTGGTGGCGGAACATGGGAGTGCATGCTTTACAGATACACAACAAAAATGATGAAAGGTTTCGAATACTATAGTTGCATTGAAGGGTAAATTAATAAGCATATAAGGGAGAAGGGAATAGATGATTATGGTGATAAGAGTTCGATGAGAAAGGATGGGAGGAGACTGAAGTGGAGCATAAGTTTGGGCCGAATGGCATGTTTATGTGCTATATATTCTATGTAAATCTATGTAATTCTATGAATGTGGTAGATATTGCAAATATGTATTTCCATCACTGAAACAGAGAAAGGCTATTAGGGATCAAAGAGATTTCCAAAATGACGAGCATTTTTCAAGGTTAAGTAAAGTTTGCTTTCACTGGTTGGTTAATAGTAACAAGGGGCCATAGACCGAGGAGCATCACTAAGATTATATGACTAGATGAAAGGGGAAGAATAATTTATTTCACAGAGGCTTAGTAGAACATGAAAATGCTTTACCACAGTGTCTATTGAAGCAGAGGCTATAACGTAATTTAAGAAGGAATTGGATAGGTATTTTAAAAGGGAGAACATAAAAGGGCATGGAAAAATGGTAGGGAAATGGGATTGGAGTAGATAGCTCCAGTTAAAGAGCTAGCATTGGCACAAGCATGATCGGCAAATGTCTTCCTTCAGTGCTGTAATTTATTTGATTCTATTAGTTTCAGCAAAATGTTGAGTTGTCTTGGAATGGGGTGGGGGTGGGAAAATAATTCTTCAGACTCTCACTAAGCAAACGCAGGAAATGTATCAAGAATGTTTAATTTGCTCCAATATAGCCAAACAGATCTGGAGAGTCCCAGGTTCAATCACTGCTCTGTGGTGAACGAGCTGATCTCAACTGGTGAAACACTCTCAATCTCTGGGTTAGAAGCCAATTCAAAGAGAAAAATGAGCCAGAGCTTGTTCTTGATCATGAACACCGACTACGTTAGGATAATCAAATCGTAATGTTTCCCTTCAGGAACACGTAATTGGCTGTGAAGCACTTTGGGACATCCTGAGTTTGTGAAAAGCTCAATATAAATGCAAGTTCTTTCTTGTGGTTGGTTATCAGAAGCAACAAGCAATAATTACTACATTCACCAGCATCCTATGCCTTCGCTGTGACTCTTTGAAAAATGAAACGATGATTGAAGGGCAATCACACTTTCTTTCCATTCATTTTCGTTTTCCTTCTTGTATAAAGTAGGTAGTAGTTACGTATATAGAAGGTAACCTGACCTCATGGTTGCTATGTACCTTTCCAACACTTGGTGGCAGTAACTCTCTGAATGACAACATGTCCAGAGGTTTCACTGTATATGGGTTCCTTACTCCAAGACTTTTGGCATAACATTTCTGTAAAATTACTCCACATCCTTTTTTACATGAAAATCATTTAACCGACAGGTAAAAACGCTCTAGTCCATCCACAATTGTGATACCTTATCCAGCACAATATACACTCTCCACCACTGTTGCCCCAAAGCTGTGTGGGTGCATGGCTGTGCAGCTATCTCGTAGGTGTCGCGCACCGCGGATTGCAGGCCCTGCACTCGCGCAGTCCTGCAGGAGCGGGCTCCAGTGCGCATGCCTGAAAGGTAAATTTGAGTGCTTGCAACAAAAGAATTACTGTTACTGGATAGACCAATAGCAATTTTCACAGTTGAACACTTTCTCAAATAGGGTAGAACAGGATGTGGAGTAATTTTACAGAAATATGTTATGCCAAGTGTCTTGGGGAGTAAGGAATCCATATACTGTGAAACCGCTGGGCATTTTGCCATTCAGCGTATCTGCTACCAAGTGTTGGAAAGGTACATAGCAACCATGAGATTAAGTTGCCTTCTAAATACGTAACTACAAGGAAAATGAAAATGAATGGAAAGAAAGTGTGATTGCCCTTCAATCACAGTTTCATTTTTCTAGGAGAACTTGCATTTATTGAGCTTTTCACAAACTCAGGATGTCCCAGAATGCTTCACAGCCAATTATGTGATCTTGAAGGGAAACATTACAATTTGATTATACCAATAATGTAACCTAACTGGAGGTTACCATCACCTAGCAACAAATATTGTATATCCACAAACACCTATATCCGAAGATATTTTTTTATTCGTTCAAGGGATCTGGGTGTCGCTGGCTCGGCCAATATTTATAGCCGTCCCTAATTGACCTTGAGAAAGTGGTGGTGGCCACCTTCTTGAACCGCCACAGTCCATGATACTTTTTTGTAGTGGTTTGCTACAATTGAGTGGCTTGCTAGGCCATTTCAGAGGGCAGTTAAGAGTCACCCACACTGCTGTAGATCTGGAGTCACATGTAGGCCAGACCAGGTAAGGATGGCAGATTTCCTTCCCTAAAGAACATTAGTGAGCAGATCTGGATACAATAATCCGCTAGTTTTTCATGCTCATCATTACGGATACTAGCCTTTTATTCCAGATTTATTTATTAACTAAATTTAAATTCCCCAGCTGCCGTAGTGGGATTTGAACTCATGATTCCGGATCATTAGTCCAGGCCTCTAGATTATGGAGATTCAACTCAAAATCGTGGGACCTATATTGTCTACCTTAATTCAGCGACTTCATGGTATATAATGGAAACTGGCAAATAATCACAACTTCCTAAACTTTGGCGTTACATGTACGGCATAGCAAACGATAGGCATGGGACAAAGTCATACAATACAGTACAAAGAAAATAAATAGTGTGCTATTTTATTCACCAAAGAGATGAAATCAAAGAACAAAAATAAGCAGTGCAATGAGTCAATGCAAAGCACTGTCCAGTGAAAGTTCTGGCAGATAGTGAAAATGATGGATAATGGAAGTGTAGATAAGAAAGGTTCCATTGCAGCAACTATTATACACTGAACACATTAATAGAAAGGACAAACAATTTGGAGGCTAATTGGGAGTGAGGTGACAATGATTCACTCTTTCATATATTTTGTCAATGCCGAGTAGCTATTCAGCATTTCTGAGAAAACTTCATTTGATTACAGCACGTTAGTAGGCTCAGAATTCCTGATAAACCGAGTCTGTGGTATTGGCCTCCCAATAGAGAATGCAGACGTTAGACAAACATTAATGATCATACTAATGGTCAATCTTGACGAAACTTGGGTGCCCAAGGAAGTTTGTCCACATCATCGAGCTGTTTCATGACATGACAGGTGAAGTGCTCTCAGACGGCACAACCACGGCCCTATTTGCCATCTCAAATGGAGTGAAACAAGGTTGTGTACTCGCTCCAGTTCTGTTCAACCTATTCTTTAGCTGCATCTTGAACTATGCCATAAAAGACTTGGAGTTTGGGGTCTACCTGCTGCAAGGACCAAAGTACGGAAACGACTTATCCTAGAGACTCGCTTTGCTGACGACTGCGCCCTTATGGCACACAAGGAGAGTGACCTACAATTCATACTCAGAAAATTTGCTGAGGCAACAGAATTGTTTGGCCTAATCATCAGCCTTAGTAAAACCGAGGTTCTCTATCAGCCTGCCACTGACACCACAGCACCTGCTCCCACAGTCTTCATCGGCAGTATACAACTAAAGTCAGTGGACAGCTTCAAGTACTTTGGCAGCACCATATCAAGTGATGGGTCCTTGGACAAGGAAATTGATGCAAGGATCTGTAAAGCCAGCCAGGCACTTGGTCGTTTGCGCACTAAGGTGGGTGAGTCACCACCACATCCGACTGTCAACTAAACTGTTGGTGTATAGAGCAGTCATTCTCTCATCTCTCCTTTATGGATGTGAGACCTGGACACCCTATAGGCGTCACATCAAAAAGTTGGAAGCTTTCCATACGTGGAGTCACATCTAAACTCCACGTACACTGGCAAGACCGGGTGTCAAACTTTGAGGTTCTGGAGAGAGCACAATCAACTAGCATCGAGGTGATGATCATGCGAGCCCAGTTCCGGTGGGCTGGACATGTCATCCGCATCGATGAGTCAAGAATCCCTCGTCAGCTTCTTCATGGCGAGCTCTGTGAAGGTCGAAGACACCAGGGGCGCCCCTGCAAGCACTACAAAGATTGCATCAAGGCTAACCTTGGCCAGAAATAGCAGCGAACCTGGGGACTGGGAGAAATTTAGAACTCAGCAGAGGACAAAGGGTTTGATTAGCGCAGGGAAAATGGAGTACGAGAAGAAGCTTGCAGGGAACATTAAGGTGGATTGCAAAAGTTTCTATAGGTATGTAAAGAGAAAAAGGTTAGTAAAGACAAACGTAGGTCCCCTGCAGTCAGAATCAGGGGAAGTCATAACAGGGAACAAAGAAATGGCAGACCAATTGAACAAGTACTTTGGTTCGGTATTCACTAAGGAGGATATAAACAACCTTCCGGATATAAAAGGGGTCAGAGGGTCTAGTAAGGAGGGGGAACTGAGGGAAATCTTTATTAGTCGGGAAATTGTGTTGGGGAAATTGATGGGATTGAAGGCCGATAAATCCCCAGGGCCTGATGGACTGCATCCCAGAGTACTTAAGGAAGTGGCCTTGGAAATAGCGGATGCATTGACAGTCATTTTCCAACATTCCATTGACTCTGGATCAGTTCCTATGGAGTGGAGGGTAGCCAATGTAACCCCACTTTTTAAAAAAGGAGAGAGAAAACAGGGAATTATAGACCGGTCAGCCTGACCTCAGTAATGGGTAAAATGATGGAATCAATTATTAAGGATGTCATAGCAGTGCATCTGAAAAATGGTGACATGATAGGTCCAAGTCAGCATGGATTTGTGAAAGGGAAATCATGCTTGACAAATCTTCTGGAATTTTTTGAGGATGTTTCCAGTAAAGTGGACAAAGGAGAACCAGTTGATGTGGTATATTTGGACTTTCAGAAGGCTTTCAACAAGGTCCCACACAAGAGATTAATGTGCAAAGTTAAAGCACATGGGATTGGGGGTAGTGTGCTGACGTGGATTGAGAACTGGTTGTCAGACAGGAAGCAAAGAGTAGGAGTAAACGGGTACTTTTCAGAATGGCAGGCAGTGACTAGTGGGGTGCCGCAAGGTTCTGTGCTGGGGCCCCAGCTGTTTACACTGTACATTAATGATTTAGACGAGGGGATTAAATGCAGTATCTCCAAATTTGCGGATGACACTAAGTTGGGTGGCAGTGTGAGCTGCGAGGAGGATGCTATTAGGCTGCAGAGTGATTTGGATAGGTTAGGTGAGTGGCAAATGCATGGCAGATGAAGTATAATGTGGATAAATGTGAGGTTATCCACTTTGGTGGTTAAAAACAGAGAGACAGACTATTATCTGAATGGTGACAGATTAGGAAAAGGGAAGGTGCAACGAGACCTGGGTGTCATGGTACATCAGTCATTGAAGGTTAGCATGCAGGTACAGCAGGCGGTTAAGAAAGCAAATGGCATGTTGGCCTTCATAGCGAGGGGATTTGAATACAGGGGCAGGGAGGTGTTGCTACAGTTGTACAGGGCCTTGGTGAGGCCACACCTGGAGTATTGTGTACAGTTTTGGTCTCCTAACTTGAAGAAGGACATTCTTGCTATTGAGGGAGTGCAGCGAAGATTCACCAGACTGATTCCCGGGATGGCGGGACTGACCTATCAAGAAAGACTGGATCAACTGGGCTTGTATTCACTGGAGTTCAGAAGAATGACAGGGGGTCTCATAGAAACGTTTAAAATTCTGACGGGGTTAGACAGGTTAGATGCAGGAAGAATGTTCCCAATGTTGGGGAAGTCCAGAACCAGGGGTCACAGTCTGAGGATAAGGGGTAAGCCATTTAGGACCGAGATGAGGAGAAACTTCTTCACCCAGAGAGTGGTGAACCTGTGGAATTCTCTACCACAGAAAGTAGTTGAGGCCAATTCACTAAATATATTCAAAAGGGAGTTAGATGAAGTCCTTACTACTCGGGGGATCAAGGGGTATGGCGAGAAAGCAGGAAGGGGGTACTGAAGTGCATGTTCAGCCATGAACTCATTGAATGGCGGTGCAGGCTAGAAGGGCTGAATGGCCTGCTCCTGCACCTATTTTCTATGTTTCTATGTTTCTATGTTTACTGTGGCATCCGACCAAAGGACCTCGAGAATACAGCAGCTAATAAAATCCAGTGGCGAACCCTCACGAGGACTGCCTGCCAGACCTTCGAAGAAAGCCGATGTCAACGCCTGCGGGACACTAGAGATAGACGACATCAGGTGGCAGTACTGTCAGCATCAGGCACATCGAACCTCCCTTGTCCGACGTGCAAGACTATGTGCATCCAGAATTGGCCTATACAGCCACTTGAAGACACATGCCATTGATGATTAGCACATCAACATCTTTGTTGGATACGACAGACTACCAAGAATGATCATACTATCTGCAGCCTGAAAATACCACACAATACATTGGACATTATACCCACAGAGAAAATAGTCACAATTAATACATAATGGATCTCAATTAAAATCCGAATACAGCCTTTTAGCCTTTTCTTATTAAGCAATAATTTTCACTACATTTTTGATGATCAACTTCTGCTGACAGTGAGTATTAAAGATATTTCAATTCCCCTCACTCAAGATCAGAGACTAAATCCTACATTGCAACAATGACTATACTTGAAAAGTACTTCATTGGCTGTAAAGCACTTTGGGACGTCCCAAAGTCATGAAAGGCGCTATATAAATGCAACTCTTTCTTGTCACTCACTGTGCTGCTTTGTTAAGTAATTAACCACCTTGATATGAACCGTATTGTCCAGTCCATGAACACGGGTTTTGCTCTTCTACAAGGCCACTTTGTCAGTACATATGGAAATGGTCCGATACTTCTTTCAATCTTCATCTGGATGCTTTAGCAAAACCAATGATTTATTTTATTATTGAATCATAGAATATTTTCTTCTGTTTGAATTGAGCTGATTTGTATGAAGCTGAGTGAATTGGTTTGAATGCTACCACAGCCTCTTCCTTCTGAAGCAGATTGAAATGGATTCCATTGGGAAAAGGAAGTCAGACATTTGTAACAGACTCTGAAGTAATTACAAGACTAGTGGATTATTAAATCCAGTCGAGTGAGACAGTAATTTTGCAAATCGTCAATTATAATTCACATTTTCATGAACGCAGATCCAATTGGAAAGGAACAAATGCAAAGGAACCAAATGTTTAAAAAGGGTTGCAAACTTTTACTGATCACCATCCAGCAGGTTATTTAAAATGTACCTGCTGGTTAATGTAGATTTACAACGTGAAACATTCGTGGATTCAGCAGCTTTTTAAAAATAAAGACCGGACACACCCAGTAAGTTTCATTTGGACAAGTAGAAGCATGTAGGAATGGCCTCTTTAGGTCACCTATTTATTGGATTCCAAGTGCCATCCAATTCATGCACTATTCTCCATTAAAACACATCAGATTAGAAGTTTCAAAACTTAAAATCAAGTGAGCTCTTACTGCCAATTGGCTGTATCATTCAATAATTCTTGCAGCATTTTGTATAAATCCATTCATTTAAGTCTTGAGATTTCTATTGTCTTTGTGCTCACGGTGATTGAATAATGTTTATGCAGACACAAATTCTAATATTTAGACAGAGGGCTGCTACCGTGCAACAGTGCAAATGTACCTTCTACCACCGTTTAAATTGTCACTGATTTGTTTGTTTGTCTTTAGTGAATCCAACAAGTTTCTAATCCTCTCGCTAGCTGGTTGCCTCCTCTTCTTTTTGCTCTTGCTCCCAGAGGGCTGCGTGGTAGGAAGGAGCAGGGCTGCCAATCCCCAGGGTTTGGTGTTGGTCACGGGACGTTTCAGACCTTCCTGCTGTAATAGCCATGCACTCTCTCTAGCTGCTGTCACAAACTTCTCCAGCTGGGTTTGATTGACATTCTTGCTCACATTAAGAGCCTGTTCAAATGGGTTCTGAATGTACAGTGGAGACGCTTCAGGTTTATTTTGTTCTTTTCCCTGGAATGGTTTCAGGTACAAAAAAAGAAAATGAATTTAAAAACTTTTATTTATATAGCGCCTTTAACATAGTAAAATGTCACAAGGCGCTTCAAAGCAGTGTTACAAGACAAAACAAATATATTTGCACTGAACATTTTTACAGCATCCATTGTTCAAACAGAAAAAAAACACTGAAGGAATTCATAGTATTGTCTGGCTCTTTTATGGATCTTAATTCTCTTCAACGAACTGGACCAGCTCAGCGCTGAAGGGAGCAGAGCTGACCGAACAGATATCGAGAACTTCCAGAAATCCATTAAAGTGCAAATAAGCAAATTCCCAAATCTGGAACTTGTTCCGGACTTTGTAGAGATCCAGTTATTTCAAGTTTAAAGATTTTCTCATCTGCATACAACAGGACTTCTTTTGCTCCACATATTTACATACATTTTAAAACAGAAAAGGCTGGTTATGTTCGCGAAGGAACAAAGTAGTTTTGCCCTGTGCAAGTAAACTGGAGATTTCCCAGAGGTTAACTGGCATGTGTATTTGGGATTCTAAGCTTTTTTAAATTTTACAACGTAGGCTTTTGGCATTTACATCAAACTCTGTACGTCATCTAATGAACCAGAGGTCACTCCAAATAGTTCAGGAGTTATGTAATGACAGCCTTAAAGCAGTGTTGTCACAGCATTCCTTGTACAAACCCACATACAGCATTATTGGCTGCATTTAAAATGCTGGTGCCACACACTCTAAATGAAAGCTGCATCCCACCATCACTCAACTTTATCTTACAGCATCAAATACCAGTACATACTTCAAATATTTGAAAAATATATTCCAAAAATGCATTTGACAGTTTGTTTTATCAGAATATATTTTGCTAGTGGATGTATCTATAATTAGAACATAAGAAGTAGGAGCAGGAGTAGGCCATTTGGTCCCCCGAGCCTGCTCCGCCATTTAATAAGATCATGGCTGATCCGATCATGGACTCAGCTCCACTTTCCTGCCCGCTTCCCATAACCCTTTACTCCTTTATCACTCAAAAATCCATCCATCTCCACCTTAAATATATTCAATGATCCAGCTTCTACAGCTCTCTGGGGCAGAGAATTCCATAGCTTTACAACCTTCAGAGAAGAAATTTCTCCTCATAGTTTTAAATGGGCGGCCCCTTATTCCGAGACTAGTTTTAGTTTCCCCTATGAGTGGAAATCTCTTCTTAGCATCCATCTTGTCAGGCCCCCTCATTATCTTATAAGTTTCAATAAGATCACCTCTCACTCTTCTGAAATCCAATGTATATAGGCCCAATCTACTCAACCGATCCTCATAAGTCAACCCCTCATCTCCAGAATCAACCTCGTGAATTTTCTCTGAACAGCCTCCAATGCAAGTATATCCTTCCTTAAATACAGAGACCAAAACTGTACGCAGTACTCCAGGTATGGCCTTACCAATACCCTGTACAGCTGTAGCAGGACTTCTCTGCTTTTATACTCTATTCCCCTTGCAATAAAGGCCAACATTCCATTTGCCTTCCAGATTACTTGCTGTACCTACATACTAACTTTTGTGTTTCATGCACAAGGACCCCCAGGTCTCTCTGTACTGCAGCACTTTGCAATTTTTCTCCATTTAATTTATAATTTGCTTTTCTATTATTTCTGCCAAAGTGGATAACTTCAAATTTTCCCACATTATGCTCCAGCTGCCAAACTTTTGCCCACTCACTTAGCCTGTCTATATCCCTTTGCAGATTTTTGTATCATCCCCACAATTTGCTTTCCCACCCATCTTTGTATCATCAGCAAACGTGGCTACATTACACTCGGTCCCTTCACCCAAGTCATTAATATAGATTGTAAATAGCTGAAGACCCAGCACCGATCCCTGCGGCACCTCATTAGTCACTGCTTGCCAACTGGAAAATGACCCATTTATCCAGACTCTCTGTTTTCTCTTAGTTAGCCAATCCTCTATCCATGCTAATATATTACTCTCAACCCTGTGAGCTTTTATCTTGTGCAGTAACCTCTTATGTGGCACCTTATCGAATGCCTTCTGGAAATCTAAATATACCACCTTCACTGGCTCCCCCTTATCCACCCTGCTCGTTACATCCTGAAAGAACTCCAGCAAATTTGTCAAACATGATTTCCCTTTCATAAAACTATGTTAACTCTGCTTGATTGAATCATGCTTTTCCAAATGTCTCACTACTGCTTCCTTAATAATGAACTCCAGCATTTTTCCAACAGATGTTAGGCTAACTGGTCTATAGTTTCCTGCTTTTTGTCTGCCTCCTTTTTAAATAGGGGCATTATATGTGTGATTTTCCAATCCGCTGGGACTGCCCCAGAATCCAGGGAATTTTAGCAGATTACAACCAATGCATCCACTATCTCTGCAGCCATTTCTTTTAAGACCCTAGGATGTAAGCCATCAGGTCCAGGGGACTAGCATTTGTTTTTTAAATACAAGTTGAAACGGACAAACAAACTTATGAATACTGGTCTGAGGAAAGTATTGAAGTTTAAGAAAATACCCTTATCTCGCACTCAACTGGAAAAAGACACAATTGCTTCATTCGCAGATTGAAAAAGCTCAAAGCACATCCGTCCTTCAGATGAGACATTAATGGAGGTCCCTTCTGTCTTCTGTGGTGGTTCAAGTGCATGTTAAGGTTCCCATGTGAGAAATAATAAGGCTTTCTCCTGGTGTCCCAGAGAACAATGCTTTCTCAACCACCACTACCAGAGAGAGATTATCTGGTCAGTCATCTCATGGCTGTTACGAGATATTACTCATGCAGAAAATGTCACATTTTCCTATAACAATCATTTCACTTCAAAATAACAAATTCTTAAAAATTAAAATGAGTTATTTTTGATCATTTAAAAACTACAGAATTTAAAAATTGACGAACCTATGTTTATTATTGTGCCTCCAGCCACATAGCTGCTACTGCTATGATGGAATAAAAAATGCTGGAGATTTATGCACAAGGGAACAACTGTGATTGGTGTGCAAAATCAAAGCACATAGTATTGGGGGTAATGTACTGACGTGGATAGAGAACTGGTTGGCAGACAAGAAGCAGAGAGTTGGGATAAACGGGTCCTTTTCAGAATGGCAGGCAGTGACTAGTGGAGTGCCGCAGGGCTCAGTGCTGGGACCCCAGCTCTTTACAATATACATCAATGATTTAGATGAAGGAATTGAGTGTAATATCTCCAAGTTTGCAGATGACACTAAACTGGGTGGCGGTGTGAGGGGGACACTAAGAGGCTGCAGGGTGACTTGGACAGGTTAGGTGAGTGGGCAAATGCATGGCAGATGCAGTATAATGTGGATGTGAGGTTATCCACTTTGGGGATTTGAGTATAGGAGCAGTGAGGTCTTACTGCAGTTGTACAGGGCCTTAGTGTGGCCTCACCTGGAATATTGTGTTCAGTTTTGGTCTCCTAATCTGAGGAAGGACATTCTTACGATTGAGGGAGTGCAGCGAAGGTTCACCAGACTGATTCCAGGGATGGCTGGACTGACATATGAGGAGAGACCAGATCAACTAGGCCTTTATACATTGGAGTTTAGAAGGATGAGAGGGGATCTCATAGAAACATACAAGATTCGGATGGGACGGGACAGGTTAGATACGGGTAGATTGTTCCCGATGTTGGGGAAGTCCAGAACCAGGGGACACAGTCTTGGGATAAGGGGTAGACCATTTAAGACTGAGATGAGGAGAAACTTCTTCACTCAGAGTTGTTAACCTGTGGAATTCCCTGCCGCAGAGAGTTGTTGATGCCTGTTCATTGGATATATTTAAGAGGAAGTTAGATATGGCCCTTACGGCTAACGGGATCAAGGGATATGGAGAGAAAGCAGGAAAGGGTACTGAGGGAATGGTCAGCCATGATCTTATTGAATGGTGGTGCAGGCTCGAAGGGCCTACTCCTGCACCTATTTTCTATGTTTCCATGATTTTACTTTTAGTAAACAATGCCTTGGTGTGTGGCCTGAGGCAGCTTTTGATTGTTGCCATCAGTGTGATAACTACCAGTGCACTACTGACCTTGTCCCACACCCAACTAAGAATTAAAGACTAACGTTTGCTGCAGACATCTCGGATGGGGGAGGGTTGTGGGGCTGGAGGAAATTATAGAGATAGGGAGGGGCGAGACCATGGAGGGATTTGAAAATAAGGATGAGAATTTTGAAAATCAAGGCATTGTTTAACTGGAATGCAATGTAGGTCAGCGAGGACAGGGGCGATGGGTGAGTGGGACTTGGTGCAAGTTAGGACATAGGCAGCCAAGTTTTGGATCATCTCTAGTTCACGTAAGGTAGAATGTGAGAGTCCGTGGGAATAGTCAAGTCTAGAGGCAACAAAGGCATGGATGAGGGCTTCAGCAGCGTATGACCTGAGGCAAGGGTGGAGACAGGCGATGTTACAGAGGTGGAAATAGGCGGTCTTAGTTATGCTGCGGACGTGTGGTCGAAGGCTCATTTCAAGGTCAAATATGACACCGAGGTTGCAAACTGTCTGGTTCAGCCTCAGACAGGAGTTAGGAAGAGGAATGGAGTCAGTGTCTAGGGAATGGAGTTTGTGGCGGGGACCGAAAACAATGGCTTCGGTCTTCCCAATATTCAATTGGAGAAAATTTCTGCTCATCCAGAACTGGATATCGAACAAGCAGTCTGACAATTTAGAGACTGTGGAAAGACCGAGAGAAGTGGTAGTGAGCTAGAGCTGGGTGTAGAAACTGACGCTGTGTTTCCGCACGATGTCGTCAAGGGGCGACATGTAGATAAGAAATAGCTGGGGGTCAAGGTGTTACTTGGTCCATTTTACCAGATTTGCGATTGCTTAGTCTTATGTTGAAGAAATCATTGCTATGGTTTGCTTTAAGTATTAAGTGTCATCAGATCAATTTTTAAAAACTGATAATCACAAAATCATATTATTCCAGCATGTTCTCAACTTCCTCTTGCAGCTACTTGTGAATAGTAAGCACTATCCCTGCCATAATATTTAAAACCGAAACAAATCGAGACACAGACAACACAATTGTAGATACCATTACAACATTCTGAGTAGCCCATGAGATTTATAACACTATTTTAATCAGGTGCTCCAGAGGTCACTATTACATAGCATTGAATATAATTGCTATATACTCAGTAGCAAAAGATTGCATAGGATTGTATAATTGTTTCTGTATTCTGATTTATTCCCTCCCCACTCTACTTTATTTTTTAAAATCAAACATTTTAAATGAATACATTACAAGTTGAAACAGGAAACTTAATTATTGAAACTCGTATAAATAAGATTTTAAACTGCAACATTTTCAAAAACTTTTTTTTAAAGCAGAAAATTGTACCCTGGTTTTCCAACTGGGTACAGTACTGGTTCATATTCTCAACACAGCATTTACAGGAGGGACACTGATTACCTGTGTATAATGGTAAAGTAATTTAATATGCTCATACATGCCAACCGAGAAAACTAACAAAAGTTAATCAACAGTTTCTGAAACGCTGACACTGCCGTAAAACGTCAACAAGAATGGCCCGACATATGAAAAGTATTTACATGGATTTTATAATACAAGCTCTTGGTATACCCAATATCCTTTCATTTGCATTGGGGGGGGGGGGGGGGGGGATACTAAAGCCTGAAGAGGAAATCCAAATGAAGACAACAGTACATTGGTGGAGCATTTCTCAGAGGGTTTGCGGTTCAATTTAAGCACTTTTTAAAAAAATACTTCACAATTAATAGCTTTTTAATCCAAAAATGGAAAACAAAGTGATATTTGGATTTTCAGCAGGCCATCAGACCCAAAAGTTCACCTCGACATTCACTTTTCCACACCCAGCATCTCGATCCTCACTGCTGCAGCTCACAAAGGAACTCTTGCCACTCCAAACCCAGTTCAGACTCCCCAGCCTTTCACAGATGCGCTCTCTTCTTCTCCAATCTTCCCAGTTCATCCTGGTGCTCTTCCCTCCCCACAGCCTGTGACCTTTGCCCTTTTTTCCACCACCCCTCCACATTTCAAGCTGGGACTTTCCCGCCCCATTCCATCTCAATTAATGTTGCTGCCCTTCCCCACCCTAAAAGTACTGCTTCCAGCTTCTCCCACTTTCCCTTCTCGGTCATTACTATCCATTTCCCCTTCATTGCCAACCATTCCCACCGCTTCCACTACCATCTACTTTCCTATCTTTGACTGCCAGTCACTTGCTTGCCCACATGCTGTTGCACGATAGCTAATGGTAGCTAATGCTCTTTTCTCCGAAAGTTACTACCGGCACTAATGCCAGGGTTTGCAGCCTGTGGACAGTGTAGGTGGCAACATTCGTTCCAAGTGACTTTTGTCAACAAACTCTGACTAGGCCTGAAATGCTGCCTGCCTGCTTGAATGGATACAAGGTGGGGATGGCACAGCCTGACAGGAGTACACAGCGACTATCCCATCCCCTCCACTTATTAAAAGGGGAGACATGTGTTGGGAGAGGGAAGGGGTACTTATTGGTCAACATATTACATCACTTTATAAAAGAAAATGTTAATTTCCAATGAATATATTTTTTAAATTGGAGTCTTTGAATAATTGGGAAGTCAAACTCATCGCTAGTATCTTCAAGGTGTGTTGTATAATCTTGACATTTATACGGCAATGAGATATGCACTAAAGAAGAACGGCTAATAGCACCTGACATCTCTGAAATGACCTGCCTTTGCCGTACCCTGCGGTTAACTTGAAGTTACAGATTATGCAACAATAAAATACGCTTTAGTCTCAGATGGAGGCTACTGGAACTGGTAACTCAAACACCTGCAATGGTATAAATGTGTCAGACAGTGTCACCACACTATCAGCAGCTGCACTGGTCGTCAGTATACACAGTTGTTGAACGCAGCAGCAAAGACGGAGAATGACAAATCACTGGAATGAGTGACACAAGGTTAAATAATGTGAAGGAAGAATGTCATCAAATAGCCTCAAACACCTCAATGGCTGCTACCTCAGGGAAGAAGCTGGGAGTGATGTGCTGATTCCAGTCATTTCAAGATCCTGACCTGTGAGCTCAACTATAGACCAGTTGCAGATTGTGGTCACGGTCACACCCTACTGGCTGTCTGAAAACACTACAATTTACTCCCTACAGCTAATTAATTCAAAAGAATAATCAAGGTTCGATTTTCAAATTAGGGTTATCCTTAAAATTGGTTCAGAATGATTTATCTTTTAACAACGGATATGTTCTACAGCTTTAAAAGACTCTGACTAACAGCTTCACTTTGGGCGGTTCTAGCTCGGACCTTTCGACACCTTCCCTGTGATTCACACTGAAACTCCCAATAGTGATCATTTTGATGCACCAAGATCTTGTTAAGTTGCACTGTAACAATGTCAGGTTTTGTTTAAACAAAAGTATATCACAAGGATCTCCACATTAAAAAAAAATCAAAGAAATATTAAAATTCCAACGTCTGAAACATACTAACCTTTCTGATATTGATGGACATTTTATTGAAAGCAAAAGTGCCATAAAACTCAAAGAATTCTTGTAGGAGTTCCTCTGTAAAGAAAACCGAAAGTCATTTAATTTGCAAACCAGAATTACATATTACTTTGTGTGGTCAATTCTATAACTTCTTACTTACCCAATGTCTCTGTATTCTGGGAAGGCTTTATTTTGTAATCAGAAACAAATGTGCAGTCATGATTTTCAATAACATATTTATCTTTTGCTTCTGAAAAAGAACAATCAGTGTTATTATCAGTGTTCCCAATATAAAAGGATACAGGGGAGAGGGCAGGGAAACAGGAGTACAGTCAGCAGCTCCAGTTAAAGCGCTAATATTGGGACAGGTAAGATGGGCTGAATGGCCTCCTGGGCTAGAAATGCTACAATTCCTCAAAATCCTTACACACCACAAAGCAATAGCAATGGATTTGCTAAGGAAAGCAGCAGGTGGGGTGAAAGGTCAGGGAGAGAACGGAAATGTAGTTACGGTTGCTCTTTTACCATTGATCATTCGACATATTCAAATGAATGGCGTTATAAAAATTGGGCGGGGGGGGGGGGGGGGGGGGGGAAAAAGAGAGAGAAGAAAATAATATATTGCGCCCCTGCCCCTTTAATAGCAGTACCATTAGTTATCTTTAATTTTCTCCCCTTAACCTCCTTCTCAAGACAGCATGACTCATGAAACATGTCTCACACATGATTGCAGCCCGTCTGCATTTCAATCAAGCGGCCATGACTTATGAGAGGGAGTTTAGACAGTGAGGTAACAGACAGTGGGGGGTATATTGAAACTGAGCCTGAAGTCTGTACAGATCCACTTCCATCAGAGATCTTTGAGGAGCAGTAAGTCGTGGTTTATTTAAGTTTTCTCTTTTCAGTCTTGGGATCCTAGGGCCAACTGATGTTGACACATGCATCACAGACCCGAGATCAAACTTGGCACTGTCCGAGACTAAAGGTTCACTGTCACACCATACAATCCAGTTACCCACTGAGCTGTTGCAAGTTGAACAGCATTGCAAAATTGTGCTTCTCCTTCAGACTGATGTTCAAAATCCTTAGGGGGAAAAATTGGGGTCATTTTCACCTCAGGGCGCAAACGGCTTTGGGCCTGGGCGTGGCGTCGCCAACGACTCCCACTAAATTCGGCGTGAGTTTAGCGGCGACGCTACAGCATTGCGCTCGGAGATCGTGCCTTCATCGTCACGCGCCAAGCCCCTAAACTGGGCATCACCTCCTGAAGCTGCACCAGGCGATGACGACAGTTTCAGGGAATGCGTACCGGGCAGCCGGCCGCTGGTGGGGCAAAATTTAAAAGGGAGGTGGCTGGCTGCTCCTGAAAAAAAATGCCCGCTTTTCTTTTCCGCACCGGTGCGGATTTGGATGCGGGGCCCGTGCCGCGATCTCTCAGCCCGGCACTCTGCTCGAGTGATGGGCTGATGGAGCGGCACCCCCGCTCCTCGGTGGTCCAGGTAGGAACCTTTATCATGCAAAGTATGCAGCTTGGGCCTTTCCCTTTAATTGAGAGAAGAGCCCCTCGTACGCGGCAGGCTATCCATAACCAACAGAATTACCCTGAATAATGTTCAGGGCTGCAATAACAATGTGTTATTTATTGTGGATAAATATAACCAGTGGTAATTCGCAATTTGCAGCTGCTGTGCCTGGGAATACAGACACTTTCCCAGCTAAGTTGTTAGACTTTTTTTCTTCAGTTATACAACCGATTGCTTGCACTTTTTAGTCTGTACTTGGAACATACATAAGCGCCTTAATTCTTGGGAGAGAGAGCATGTGGGATGTAGTCATGAAAAGAGTACCTCATCCCAGTCATATGACACAGTTTGAATCAGATTTAGTATAAAAAAATATATTTTTCACTGCGAACTTTGCAATGAATTAAGCAAATATATAAAGAAACTATGAAATATCTTTATTTCATTTTAGATTCCCTCACATATATTCAAAGAGAAAGAAAGACAGACAACTACTATTCTATTTGGTTCTACATAATCGAAGAGTTTAAACAGTTTACATTAATTTAAAAGTATATATATTTCTGTAATAGTTGGATGAGAGTAGAGATTTGCAAGCTATTACGGTTTCTAAAATCTGTTTGAAAGAGGCATTAGATGTCACAACGAGAATCAGCAAAGTGCTGCAGCATAATTAGGGGCTAATGATTTTGTGCAGCTTGACATCTCATGACAAATCCTGTGGATTAGATTTATTGAGCTTGATTTTTCTTTCCATACTACCTAAATATGTAGGAAAATTGGGCAAGGAGGCCCACTGCCACATCACTGTCTCCTATCAGGCCGACCTCAATTTATCTCCCACCCAGTCCCATGCCCAGATCACCAGAAGGCTGGGAGGTAGGGCCCAGAGAAGGCCAGGGAGGCCGATTTCCCTGCCTTCCACTGCCGATTCCAGCGACCTCAGGGCTGTCAGCGGTAGGCCCTGAGACAGCTGTGGAAGGCCCATTGGTGGCCCTTTTGGAATGAGGGGCACTTCCTCCTCTCTGCAGCTCTCAAGTACTCACTGCATGAGCCAAGACCGTAACAAAAGGCTCCAAGCTGGTTTCAGGGACTTTTTTGCCCTGATTAAATGAGGCTCCTCCTTTTATGAAGTGCAGAAGATAGAGGGGGACACCCTTCCCTTCTCTATGCTTAGAGAAATTACAGCACAGAGACAAAATCAAAGAGGTAATACTAAACCTGTATAAAACATTAGTTAGGCTGTATGGAATCATAGAATCTTACAGCACAGAAGCACGCCAATTCTCAATCATCAAAGTTAATAAATGAGTCATCAACAGTTCTATTAAACAGCATAACAATTACCTGCTCACAGATACTCAGTTTGGGCTCCACCAGAACCACTCAGTTCCAGAACCTTATTACAGTCTTGGTCTAAACAAGAGTTGAATTCAGAGGTGAGGCAAGAGTTACTGCCCTTAACATCAAGGCAGCATTCAACCGAAGAGCCCTAGTAAAACTAAAATCAATGGGATCAGGAGGAAAAATCTCCAGTGGCTAGAGTCACACCTAGCACAAAGGAAGATGACTGTGGTGTTGGAAACAATCACCTCAGCCCCAGAACATCGCTGCAGGAGTTCCTCAGGGCAGTGTTCTCGGCCCAACCATCTTTAACTGCTTCATCAATTATCTTCTCTCCATTATAAAGGTCAGAAGTGAGGATGTTATCTGATGATTGCAGTGTTCAGCTCCATTCGCAACTCCTCAGATAAAGCAGTCCATGCTTGCATGCAGCAAGATCTGGATGACATCCAGAATTGGGCTGATAAGTGGCAAGTAACATCTGTGCCACACAAGTGCCAGGCAATGACCATCTCTAACAAGAGCGTAACCACCTCTTCTTGACATTTAATGGCATTACTATCACTGAATTGACCCAGCATCATCATCCTGGGGGTCACCATTGACCAGAAGCTCAACTGGACCAGCCACATATGCGGTGGCTACTGGAACAGGTCAGAGGCTGGGTATTCTGCAACAAGTGGCTCACCTCCTGACTCAAAGACTCTGCACTACCACCTTAAACATTCGCTTCCTCCACCACTGGTGTATCGTGTCTGCAGTGTGCATTATCTACAGGATGCACTGCAGCAACTCTCCACGGTTTCTTCCCAGCAACTCTCAAACCTGTGACCTCCACCACCTGGAAGGATAGGGGCAGCAAGTGCATGGGAATACCATCACTACCAAATTCACCTCCAAGTGCCCCACCATCCCAACTTGGACATATATCGCTGTTACTTCATCATCGCTGGGTCAAAATCCTGCAACTCCCTACCCAACAGCATTGTGGGAATACCTTCACCGTATGGACTGCAGTGGTTCAAGGCGGTGGCTCACCACCACCATCTTAAGAGCAACTAGGGATGGGTAACATGGCTTGCCAGCGACATCCATATTCCAAGAATGAATAATAATTTCAAAAACAGGAATGGAAGGCATTAGTCATGAGGAGAAACTAAAGAAATTGGAGCTCTTTTCATTAGACTTTGTTAAGGTGCTCAACTGATAAGAGATCTGATAAGGTAAATAAGAAAACTATTTCCAATGGCCAGTGAGTCAGTAATTAAGAGGCATAAAGGAAGAGGTTAGAAGATGTTTGATTTGTATGCAGAGGTTTGTTCGTACATAGCTTTTAAAAAACATAAATATTTGAAGGAAATTTGGAGGGTATATGGGTAAAGAATGGAGGGAATGAGAGTGAGTGGTTAAGCTCTTTAAGAGGTGGCACGGGCATGATGGGGCAAATTTCTTCCTTTGGTGCTGTAACAATCTATGACTCTAAATTGATAGGTGACGGTTGCTTGCTGCTGTGAAACAGTGATGTGTAAAGGATACTGAAATATCTAGCCTGCATTACCTGCTAGGTCTTTGAGCTGGTCTACTGTTGGTATGATTGGCGGACTTCTCTTCTGCAGCAGGAAAAGAACCATCATGGTCAAGGAGAAGTTAGTGATCCAGGCTCCTGGAACACTGCTGGTGATCCCCTGAACACGGGCCCAGCTCCGAACACCAAACACCAGGGCCCGTACCCGAGGGTCGAGATTAGAATAAATATAAAGGAGTTCTGTGCTTCTCATAGCAATTCTATAACAGAAGTAAAAGATCAATGAGTATATTTTTTAAAAACTGATTTTTAAATTCTGACAAGTTGAAACCCTATCCGTACCTTCAGTTTTGAAAATGGTGCTTTCTTGATCTGAATGGAATGTGAACATGTCATAGATTGAGCCTAACACGAACTGGTGGTTATGAATCATTCTGCCCAATGTCAAGTCAGAAAGAAAAGAACTTAACATAATTTTGGCAGAATAATTAAATAAATAAGTGTAGATTTGGGGTTTGAATCATGAGTTAGTTTGAAACAATATCTCGTTCACAGTAAATTTTGTGATTCACTAGCTTGTTACAAGAAAATAAACTACCTCTGACACATCGCTTGGAAAGTTATTTCAAGATTTGAAGCAAGTCAGGATTAGTTTAATGGGCTTATATAACAGATCAGAACTGACAATATTTACTGTGAATAAGATATCACTATGTTCTGTGAATAAGGTATTGCTTAGAAGTAAACTCTATGATAATCATTTTTCAATAGGGTTTTGCTGTGTATCATTATTTTAACCTCAACCTTCCTTCTTTCTGTTTAGAAAGGTGCTCACATTACACACACTTAACTACTGGTATATCTTCAAAGAATGCTATTGCATTTACTGAGCCAGCATGCACTCTCATTAGTAGCATCTTGCTTTCATAAGTCAAAGCAAGTGGGGTTCTTCAGAACTCAGTTAGCATGGGTCAAAAGCATTCGAGAGTTTGTAAAAAAAAAAAATCAGAGGTCCATATTTAAAGTGTGCGCTACTCCATAACAACCTGGGATGAACACTGAAAGGAGGAATGCTTTAATGCAGAGGGACGCTTACTAGGCTAGCCAATGCAGACAATTGCTAGAGATGTTAGCTGCAATAAGGAAGACTTGAAACTCAACCTAAAGTAATATACTTTAATTGGGAGATAAATGGACAGCTGGAAAAGGGCTGGACACAGTGGGGAAAGAGACGACAAAAATAGAATTATGAATATTTGATACAATTCTTGAAACTGCGCTAGCACCGAATAGAACCAACAACTATTCAGCTGGAGCAGATTTCCTCAACGCAGACCGATATTGGCAGAATGCAAACACCAAAATACTGCTGGCTGATAAGTGACTGCCAAAATCAAAACATCGGCGAAAGACAAATAAAAAATTATCAAAACTTTTATCAAACCCAAAAACAACAGACTTATAAAACTACAATAATCATATTGCAGAAAACACTGAATGATGAACTCAAACCTTGTCCGTTTCCTAGAACACAAACTGTTTCTTTCAACAGGAGAAATAGTTAAAGGTGCAGTTCAGAGTGAGACTTTGGAGCAGAGAAGAACACTAACAAAAGAAGCCAAGCAAAAATGTAAAGTTCCTAAAGGGATAGAGTCTCGAATCTCTTTCCTGGTTAAGACAGACATATTGTACTGGTTTTGTGGAGGTTGAACAAATTATATTCATCTCCGCAATAAAAGGGCAGAAATGTTTTTCACATCGGAAGTCATTTCAATTTCTAATCTTTTTGCTTCCACTCCCTCATAAGCATGGTTAAAATACAAGTGCACATACCGGGGTCAGGTTTCGGCCGCTGCTAGAACGGCGCACATCGGAGAGGCCCGCCTAATTTATAGAACTAAAATTGCGGCGAATACTTACCTCGCGATTCTCAGATAGCTGTAGGCCACCTCGGCACTGTGCAGCAGGAGCTGCTGGGGCGGAGCTACAGCACTGCGCCGAAAACAGTGCCGGCAGCTGTGCACTTGCGCAGTAGCTGCCAGCGTCCTGTCTCCGGGGTGACGACCCTATCCCAGGCCGAAGGGACGTCGCCCCTATCCCCGGCCGAAGGGACGTCGCCCCTATCCCCGGCCGAGTGGCCTGCGCGTCTTACCTCGGCGGCGGGCCCCGCCCGAAGAACTCCTGGCAGCCGGCGTTGTCGTCAGCGGGGCCCGCCCGCCCCGCATCTCACTGGGACGGGCCCCGCCTGAAGACACGTTGGCAGCACGGCATCGGCTGAATGCGGGCCCCGCCCGAAGTGCTTGGCGGGGCCTGGCTTTCTCGACGTCGGTGGGGCCCGCTCACATCTCGCTGGGGCCCGCCCAAAGAGTCGGCGGCGTCGACATCGGCTGCGTGTGGGGCGGCTTCTTCCTCGTCTTCTCCCTCCCCCCCACCCACCAATCTTCTTCTCTTTCTCCCCCCCCCACCCCATCATCTTCTCTGTCCTCCTCCTAACCCCCCATCATCTTCTCTTCACCCCCCCATCATGTTCTCTTTCCTCCTCCTACCCCCCCCATCATGTTCTCTTTCCTCCTCCTACCCCCCCCCATCTTCTTCTCTTCTCTTCCCCCCCCCCCACCCCCCCCATCATCTTCTCTTTCCTCCTCCTATCCCCCCCATCTTCTTCTCTTCTCTTCCCCCCCCCACCCCCCCATCATCTTCTCTTTCCTCCTCCTACCCCCCCATCTTCTTATCTTCTCTTCCCCACCCCCCGCCCATCATCTTCTCTTTCCTCCTCCTCCTCCCCCCCCCCCCCATCATCTTCTCTTCCCCTCCCCATCATCTTCTCTTTCTCCCCCCCCCCCCCATCATCTTCTCTTTCTCTCCTCTCCCCCCCCCCCCAATCATCTTCTCCCTGGTGTTGCAGTAGGCGAGTATAAATAATGTTTTAGTTATTGAGTGATTTTTAATTTTTTTTTTTTAATTTAATTTATTTTATTTGGATTGATTTATTGGTTTATTTATCGATTTATTTATCATTTATTATTGATGATGGCTCTTTATTTGTAAAAGTGAAGTGTTTAATGTTTGTAAACCCCCCCATCTTTCGTTCCATACACCTGATTTCCAAATGTAGGCAAGGTTTTTCTGAGCGTACAAAAATCTACACTTGCTCCGTTCTAAGTTAGTTTGGAGTAAGTTTTTGCTGCCTAAACTTGCAAAACAGGTGTAAATGGCCGGACATGCCCCCTTTTGAAAAAAAAATCTGTTCCAAAATGAAACTGTTCTAACTCACTAGAACTGGAGCAAACTAAAGGCCGAGAATTGCAATTTCTAAGATACTCCATTCTAAACTAGTTGCTCCAAAAAAATAGGAGCAACTCAGGCCGAAACTTGACCCCACAAATACAGAAAACAAATAGTGACAAGAAACAGACTGAACAACAACATAAATACAAATTCCAGATATCTCTTACCAAGCTTATATTTCAAACTACAATAGGTAACGAAAGAACTTGCATTTATATAGCACCCTTCAGGGCATCCCAAAGCACTTCACAGCTAATGAAGCTTTTGACGTGTAGCCACTGGTGTAATGAAGAGAAATACAATAATATAGTTGCAGTAGCAAGATCCAATGAACAGCAATGTTGGTTGAGGAATAAGTATTGAGCAGGACACCTGGAGAACTTCCGTTATTCTTCATCTAGTGCCATGCGATCTTTTCCGACCACCCGAGAGAGCAGTTGGGGGCCTCCGACTTGAAATTATGTGCTCAAGTCTCTGAAGTGTGGCTTGTACTCATGACCTCTGACTCAGAAGAGTGCCAACACTAAGCTAAAGCTGACACCTCAGCTGAGTTATAGCACTCACACCTCTGATGTAATGAGAATCCATGTGCTACGCTGATAAATAAGAGCAGATGCTCAAATGTAATCTTTAAAAAAAGAAATCTCCTTTCTTACTCTATTCAGATTCACATCCAAAATCCATATATATCCTTCAGAATGGACACCTATAATGATCCATTTGCAATGACCACATTAACCAATATGGTCTCATGGTTATGAGTCTAAACCAATCCCAGTTCCTAACAGCTCATCTGGAGTAGGGGTTATTTTGGATGCTCATTTTCTTTTTTTGCACATTAAGAGCTGTATGGTAATATACGTGAATTGATTTTGGTGTTCCTCACCGATTATTGGCAGTGAGGTCACACTGAAAGCCTGAAGGCTGATGGGAAAACCGCACCAATGGACAACGAGCATTGAGTATCTTCTGCATTCCTGTACATCCTGGGGCAAACTGATCAATGCATTCCGCTATCACTGAAAGGGTGCTTTGTGTTGCCACCCGCTCTGATGCCACCCTTTTTGTTTGGTATTCCATGGAGAAGGCACCTCCTGTCTAAAAAAAAAGAAACTTGTAAGCAAATAACACCACTGAAACTTTGGCAATGTGGAAAAATATTCTGGTGTCCAGCCCTTGCATCACACACCAGATGTCACATTTCATTACAGATACAAAACAGTCTTTTAAAAATAGAGAGGGGCAGTCATTGACTTGAAGCCTTAAATTTACAAGCACTTTTCAATCTGTAAATAACAAACTGATTGACCAGAGGTAGCCTTAAAAGGAACAAATCTCCACCTTAACAGAATAATACATTGTACATTACATGGTGTAATACTCCTACCCTTATAAACAGCTCTTCATTTGATTTATTGTAAGCAATGCCATGGGAGATCTGCTAATTGTTCTATATGCTGATTTTACAATATAGACAGCCATGGAGGGAACACAGGAGAAATAAGACTCAATAAAGCCAATGAGCATTTTTCAAAATAACAAAGGAATCATGGAATTCTAAAATATCAGACATTAGCAATATACAAATTAGTGTCATTTTATCCAAAATATAAAAAGGAAAACATTGCAAACACTGGAATTAAATAAATGTAATCCTTTCAGATGCTAATAGACCTATTGTGTATTTCCAGCATTTTCTACATTTATTATTGTCTACGTCAGGGGTTTGCAAACTTTTTGCTTCTGAGGCCCCCCACCAGTGTTATGAAAATTCCACGGACCCCCTGTAACAATGATTACAATTAAACATATATTTACTATTTGTTTTACTTAATGTGCAACATTGCACCTTAAGTAAAGAGAGAACATATTATTGTAACCAGAGAACATTAATTTCTACACTTTCAACCTGTAATAAATGCACACCAACTAGGGATGGGCATAATTGCCAGCCCTACCCACATCCAAAGAATCAAAGGCACTGAAATTGGCTATCGCCCCGGTTGGGGGTGGTAACCTATCCGGGAACAGACATTCTGTGCCAGGTGTAGAAGTCCCACTCCGGATGCAAAATTCTAGTTACCGCCCCTCACAGAAAGTGGAGCGTAATGTGACACACTTCACTTCCTTTTGGAGCGGAATTGGAGGCACTACCCGGGCTCATTGCAGAGCGCTATCCCCATGCACCTCTGTCTGTCTCCATGCACTGCTTTATAAGTTTGCCTTTCTCAAATATAGAATAATCATAGAATAATACAGCACAGAAGTAGGCCATTCAACCCATCGTGCTGGTGTTGGCCAGTTAAATACAGTCTCCAATTCAGCTCGAATGGTAACGAGATCGAACCAATGATTGTATTGCCTCCAGAAAGGATCATTGACCATTAACACCCCACAAATATACCCCCGGAAAATGTGGTAAATCCCCCTCCAGCCAATTCCTCAGGATGCAATTGGTTTTTCCACTATTTTGGAGAACAGTGTTATGCTCATAATAAATGGTCAGACCGAGTACTGTGTGTAATGAGCAAGTGTGACTTTAGCTCCTTTATTGTGGTTCCAGAGTGCAGGGTGGCCTACTTATATTCAGTGCTCCCAAGGGATGCTGGGATCCCTTGGGACTCCAACAGGTAGGCCCTCTGGTAGACAGGTGTGATGCAGGTTACAAGGGGTTAAATACATAACAAACAGGATCCATCCCTTCTGCACGATCTAATGCTCCTGGAGTGTGGCAATGGTTGGAAGTTAAGAGGTGTCAGGAAGGATTTACCTTTGCTGTTCCTGGAGTAAGATCCTGGAGTAAGATTGCGGCACCAGAGCATGAAGCCACCATCAGGCTCCAATCTCCTCTTTAATAAAACCCTGTCACCAGGTTTCTCCGCAGTAATCAGCAGCCTGTCCTCAAATGGTACATCGCACAACCACTCCCAGGTACATCTGCAGGAGCCAAAGGGCGCAGGACTCCATCCCTGGCACTAGGTGCTTTTAATTAAATATCATGCTGCTACTGATGGCTTCCAATCGCTGTCCACTTTCCAGTGACCTCACTATACCGCATGTGCACTGTGCCGATTTGAGAAGGTGCCACCATATTTCTTTCGGGTAAAAAATATATTATTTTTGTCTACACATTAACGGACCCCTTGAAATGTTCTTGTGGAGCCCCAGTTGAAAACCCTTGGTCTAAAAAAAAAACTGCATTCCAATAATAGCCCTGGAACCTGAACGGTGAGCAGCACAGATATTAATGCTTAAACTGAATGCAGAATTTCTTCAAAATAAAACACTAACTTCAAAGTCGTAAATCAAATTTGATGAACTGCCTCCTGTCTCACTAAACTTACTATCATGAACATTAACAGGACCAAGTCTTTCTGAGCTCTTACTGGGTCTGTAAACACCTGAAGAAAATGCAAGGTGGATAACACACAGTCAGTGTACAAGGTGTACTTTTTAAACCAGGATGATTTAAAACTATTTTTTATAAAATGTAATTCTTTGCAGAACAATAAAATCAATTCCTAATTTAAACAAAAGAGAAGAGGTTGAAATCAAGTCAAGACACCCCACTCGAGAAAAACATGTAGTGCCTGCTCCTCAGACTGGGGTCTTTTTGTTGCAATACATATTGAAATGCCACAGTACGCATGTAGCTTACTTACTTGAATAAAGTCACAATGCACTATTTGGTCACAAACGTTGATATATAATAAAACCTGCAGCATTAGGAAAGTAGAAAACATTCAAGATATTTTCCATGGTGCTTCACCAATTGTTCAGCATGTGGTGCAGTACTAGCAAGACTAGGAAGGACTAGGGCTGAGAGAGTTGGTCTCTGCTGAGGCAATGCTAAAACATGTCTGCTAGGATGGGCGATAGATTAAAACTGCCCTAGTTTCCTCCTCTTGACCAACATCCTGCGATCCACTTTAGAACAGTATATGGAAGTCAATGGAAACAAGATCAGGCGTTGGCTGTGAAGGTCCCGTAATCGCACATAAAGTTCAAAGGGATGGATGGCCAATTGAGTAAAATATTCCAAGAAGGGACACGGTCTTCAAAAGAGGAAGCTTAAAAGTAAGACAATTGGAGGAACAAGTTTGTTTTTATAAGGCTTGTTAATTATTCATAGGAAGGAGATACTTTGCCAGGTTTTTCAGTTTGTTCAATTGCAAAAAATATTTATCCTAAATGAACAAGTTACAAGAGCTCATTTAACCTCACCCAGTCAAAACCACCTCAGCGGCTTATTTGCTTTGTATTACTTGGTTGGAACCAGTTTCTTTTAGTCTTGTCTCTTATTTTATCGAAGCAGCTCGAACCTGAAGAAGCTGAGGCGAGATTATTTTTTGAAAAGCTGCTCCCTGATAACAGAGGCAGCTCGAGCCTGGAGCCTCAACAGACCTCTCAAGAGGACAAAATAAGAAATAAAAAGTAATGATATTATGGCATCACAAGAATGGAGGGCAGTGATTGATTCAATTACTATGGAAGAACCAATGGGCAGGGAATTAATTTTAAAGAAAGTTAAAAACATATTTAATTTGCTTCAATTGTTGATTTTCTAATTTTAACTTAATGTATAATTATTGTATATATTATTTAATTTTGTTTAATTATAATCAATCTTTATTATAAGATTTTACTATTGTATACTCCTTATTGTATTATTTATAATGTCATGTGAATTTCAATTTTAGTTATTTCGCATGTGTCCACGTGTGCGCATTTTGGCTGCCGCTTCAGATCCGAGCCTTCTACCTCTTTCGCATTTCCTTCTCCTGCTTTTTCTCTCTTTCCCTCCCTTGTCAATATCAAACGTGTTGCAAGACTGTTATGAAGCGCCTTGGATGTTTTAATACGTTAAAGGCTATATATATATATATATAAATAAAATTAAGTTATTTTGAATTTATAGGGGCCGAAATTCAGAGTGCGTATAAGGCCCGTTATCGCCATTTTACGACGGCATCAAGTGGCCGGCGCGTTCCAGTTCATTAGCCATCCTGACCCAAATTCACCTCGGAGATTTTTTGGCCTGTCCCCACTTCCACCCCGCTGCTGCCGACCGCCACAAGCGCGTCATCAAAGCTCGCACCACTGCTATCCCGCACCTCCATTTTAATTCGCCCCAAATTTGCTGAAAGAAATCCACGAACCACCGAACAGTGCGCCCAACAGCTTTTTCTGCCGGTGCACCTTGTCTGCTCGCTCTCTGCCCTGGCGGTGCGGTGGCCATTAAAGGCGAGGACCGAATGCCACGGCCGGCATCTTATTTTTTTGCCGGCCGACTTCCATGTCAGCCGGACTATTGTTTCCCTGGATTCAGCTGGGCCGCCAACAGGCAGCCTGGCATCCCCTCTTTGGCCTGGCCAAAGCCTTCCCTGGTGGCCCAGTGGCCTGATGTGTGTGAATGCCGAACGCTCTCCCCTTTAAGTGAAGACGCAATCGCATGATGACATCTTCGCTCCGCTGCTGACAGTGGCGGAGATTCGGTCCCGCCACAACTTCCGCCCCTCACCAGGACTTACTGCCGCACTTCTGCCCCCCACTATGACCGACTTCTGTCCAACACTAAAAAAAAAGTGGAGAAAACCAGAGAGCCGCCGCATCGCATCCAGAAGTAAAAAAAAAGGTAAACTTTTGTGGGTGCGCCAGCTTTCTGGCGTGCCTGAATTTCAGCCCCAGTCTTTATAAATGTAATCCTAATTTCAGTTTAGTCTTGTGTTCCAATTTGAAATTTTATTTTAGTTTGAGTCAAAAATTTGGTGTTTTGCTTTCCATATTCAAGTTTAGTATTCCAATTTTCCTTCCTTTCTCCCCCCTCCCCCCCAAAGATTTATAGATATATATTTTAAGTGTTTTAATTGTTCTGCTGCTTAAGTAATAATAAATTGCTGCTTGAATGAAAAGTGAGACTTTACTCATGTTTCAATATCCAGCATCTGTTCCTAAAGTTGCGAACTATTGCCCTACTCGGAACTCCTACACGGCGAGCCCCAGGTGGGCAGAGGAAATGTTTCAAGAATACCCTCAAAGCCTCCTTGATAAAGTGCAACATCCCCACCGGCACCTGGGAATCCATTGCCCAAACTGGAGGCAGAGCATCCGGGAGGGCGCTGAGCACCTTGGGCTAGACTTTCCACTTTGCTGGCTAGCGCCCAAAAAATGGGCAATGTTCCAGCGATGGTCAAAGTGTCAGCCTTACTGATCGCTGGAACATTGCATTTTTTGGATCGCGATTTTCCTTTCGGCAATAGGCCAGTGAAGTGAAATGGGCGAAGCGATGGGTCAGGGGATGTTATGTGGGCCCAGCGAATGGCCAGCGGTGTGGAAGGCAAAAGCTTCCTTAGCAGCGGCCTTCTGCGCATGCAATTTTTTTTTTGGACAGCTTTTCCCGCGTTTAGGGAGGTTAGGGGTCATCCATACATATGCAGAAGGCTGTTTGTTGAGAGAGAGAGAGAGAGAGAGAGAGAGAGGAGAGAGAAAGCAGTGGAGGGAAGAGAGTGAGAGTGTAGAGAAAGAGGAAAAAGAGAAGAGAAGAGATTAAACAGATAATAGAGATAAAAAGGCAACTTATAAAATCGGCTTATATATAGAGAATATTAATAATAAATGTCATCTATGGAAAATGTGGAGAGGGATCGGAAGAGGGCAAAGCCCTTCTTCGATGAAGTAAATGAGGCCCTCGTCCAGGAGGTGCACTCCAGGTGGGCGGAATTAAGCTGGGGTGGCAGTGGGAAACCTCCACCCCGGGCCTACTGGAAAATTTGGGGACAAATAGCAGATGTCGTCGTCTCGGCATCCGAGGAGAGGGGCTCTGACCAGTACCGCAAACGCTGGAACAGCCTGGTGTCGTCAGCAGGAGTAAGTACAGATTTTATGTTGTATGTATTTTATATTGTTTTGATTTTATAATTGTTGTAAATGTTGCATGTAATGTTTGAAACTGTTGTGTTTCCATACTACCTAGTCAATTAGCTTATGCCATGCTCTTTTCTCATTTGCAGATGATGATGTCTAACAACTGCAGCGAGCAGAGGCGCACCAAAGCGGCACTGCTCAGCTGCAACCATTGTCCGACCTCGAGGATTGTGCAACCGCGCTCGTCGGCCATGAAAGCCGTTTGGCCACCACTCGTGGTCTTGCGGAACCCAGCTATGCGTCTCGTGAGTAATCTGTCAAACAGTTTTAAAAAGTAATGTTATGTCCTGTAATTATAATGCAATATACAAGTGATGTCATGTCATGTCATGCATGCAGCCTTTGTGCATAAGATGCAATCCAACGTGTTAATATGTAACGTCTCTCGGTAATGTGTACCCTTATGTTCTAATAAGCTCTGTAATAAGCTCAAATGTGCTTTGAAAGTCAACCAGAGACACTAGTGGAGGTCGCACCTGCACCTACGGGTGGGGAGGAGGAACAGGAAAGAGGAAGGAGGGAGGAGGGAGGAGGGAGGAGGGAGGAGGGAGGAGGGAGGAGGGAGGAGGGAGGAGGGAGGAGGGAGGAGGGAGGAGGGAGGAGGGAGGAGGGAGGAGGGAGGAGGGAGGAGGGAGGAGGGAGGAGGGAGGAGGGAGGAGGGAGGAGGGAGGAGGGAGGAGGGAGGAGGGAGGAGGGAGGAAGGAGGAAGGAGGAAGGAGGAAGGAGGAGCACTACACCACCAGTGAACCAAAGGAGAAGGAGCAACAATTTATGGAGGGGGATGAAACTGCGGCCACCTTGGATTTCTCATTTGAGACAGCAGAAGCAACAGGACTTTGCAGCGTACAGCCGGCAATGCCAAGGCGCATTCTAGTGCGCAAGCCAACCCCACGCAGGTCGGGTCAGCGAGCTCTGCACGCCCACGGGACGATCGGTTGGAGGGCTTGATCTCCCTGTGTGTGGAGACGGTCGCGATAAGTCGTGAGCTTCTCCAGGGTTTCACTCAGTTCACGCGTGACTTTTCACAGGTGTCTGCTGTGCAAGCCGAACTACTGGAGGTAGCACGGCAGACATTTGAACGGATGCGCGAACAGACCGCTGCCACCAATGCCGTGCGGCATGCGCTGTTGGCTGAGCACGGCGCAGTACCCAAAGGTATCGTGTTACGTCGTAGTATTAGCCCGAGCACTCAAGCGAGTACGGAGGAACCACTTCCTCCTGACTCAGAAGATGATCCGACAGCTTCGTCTTCCACTCCAACACCCCCACCACAGCAAGAAGTCTTTCCGTTGCCTGCTGCATGCCAGCTTCGTCTCGGTCTCCGGGGACCAAAACAGACGGGTGTGCCTAAGATACTGGGGGGGGTGGGGAATGGATCTGGAGGGATATGTGGCTGCAGGTCCAGATGGGGAGGGGGGTGTTTTTGTTAATATTTTTATTATTGTTTTATCTTACTGTTACTGTTGGTTTATAGTTGGGGTGGGGGTTGTTAAAAGTTATAATAAAATTCTTGTTAAATTCAATAAAAAATGTTATTAATGTAACAATTGTCGTGCATTGTCTTATAATGACGTAAGTTAAGCTAAACATTAATGCAACTGTTGTACAACAATGGCCAGGCCATGGCAGAGCAGGCAAGGCTAAAACGTAACTTAACACAAATGCAACTGTCCCCAATGTAAGCTCATGCAAAGCATTCATTTATGAGCTCCTGGCACAACAGCTTTGCAGCCACGTAACTCCCACGGGATTTCTCCAGTCTTCTTGGGGGAGGGGGTGGGACCATAGATTCATGGCTAGGCTGAATGTCCTCCTGGAGGTCCTCACCAGCCTCCCTCCTCCTCCTCGTCCACCTCCAGTCCTTCTGGAGGTGGACCAGCAGCCCCATTTGGCATTTGTTGTCCTCTCCTTATAGCTAGGTTATGCAACATGCAACACACCACAATAAACTCAGCGACTTGGTCAGGGTGGTACTGTAGGCTGCCACCAGAGTGGCCCAGGCATCTGAAGCGTTGCTTTAGGACTCCAATTATCTTTGACGATGTTGCGTGTAGTTATGTGGCTTTTGTTGTAACACTTTTCGGCTTCCGTCAGGGGTTTACGCAGAGGTGTCATGAGCCAACTGGCAAGGCCATATTCTTTATCCCCCAGCATCCAACCATGACCTTCTGGCTGATTGACAAACAGGTCAGGGATAGCATTCTCACTCATTCCGGGGGCAGCACGGTTTTCGGTCCGGGAGCCCGGGGCCTAGGTTAATATGGCAGATCAGCACCCTGTCGCCAGGTGTCTCACAGGCTCAGTCCATTCAGTGACCACAACAGGGGGCACAACACAGCGCACGCACCATAAAGTGAAGGGAATGTAGTTTGTGCCAGTGTTAAATATAAAGTGTCAGCTGTGGCTCAGTGAGTAGCACACTTGCCTCTGAGTCAGAAGGTTCAAATCACACTCCAGGTACTTGAGCACATAAATCCAGGCTGACACTCCAGTACAGTGCTGAGGTAGTGCTGCACTGTCAGAGGTGCCTTGTTTCAGATGTGGCGTTAAACCGAGGCCCTGTCTGCTCTCTCAGGTGGGCGTTAAAGATCCCATGGCACTATGTTGAAGAAGAGGGTTATCTCCAGTATCCTAGTCAATGACACCCTCAAAGCCTCCTTGATAAAATGCAATATCCCCACCGACACCTGGGAATCCCTGGCCAAAGAACATCCTAAGTGGAAGAAGAGCATCCGGGAAGGCGCTGAGCATCTCGAGTCTCATCGCCGAGAGCATGCAGAAATCAAGCGCAGAGGAAGGAGCGTGCGGCAAACCAGGCTCCCCACCCACCCTTTCCTTCAACCACTGTCTGTCCACCTGCGACAGAGACTGTAATTCCCATATTGAACTGTACAGCCACCTGAGAACTCACTTTTAGAGTGGAAGCTTCCTTGATTTTGAGGGGCTGCTATGATGATGATGATGAACTATTGACCTTTAACAGTCCGAGAAATTATATTAACTTTAGATTTAGGCACATCTCTATTTTAAATTTTAGTCTTTTAGTCACATAGAAAATTTAGGATAATTTCCCCCCACCCCCACAAAAGTACAACCATTTTCAGCAATTGGTATTTTTGACGATAACAGGTTGTAAATAAATAGCACATTTTGCTCAGGCTGAAATACCTTTCACAAAAGCAAAATACTGCAGCTGCTGGAAATCTGAAACAAAAACAGAAAATGCTGGAAATGCTCAGCACGTCGGGCAGCATCTATGGACAGAGAAACGGAGTTAATGTTTCAAGGTGGATGACCTTTCATCAGAACTGGTCCTAATATTCTGAATTTCTGAAATTCCTTTCACTGGTTTTATTTTTTTGAAAGTACATTTGCGGTCCATGAGTTAATCTTGTTTTGAAAAGATCACAAAACATAAGGTTTTATTTTAAAAATACTAACCATTACAGCTTTCAATAATTAATGTCATAATGCCATAATTCCTCTAAAGTTCAATAAGAGTGTTATTCTTGGTCATCAATGGCTCAGCTGGTTATGAAAGTAAGTAGCAGCTGAACCAGAGAGACTGGAATAATCCCAAGTTTGATCCAATATCCATAAGAACATAAGAAATAGGAACAGGAGTAGGCCATATGGCCCCTCGAGCCTGCTCCGCCATTCAATAAGATCATGGCTGATCTGATCATGGACTCAGCTCTACTTCCCCGCCTGCTCCCCATAACCCCTTATTGTTTATGAAACTGTCTATTTCTGTCTTAAATTTATTCAATGTCTCAGCTTCCACAGCTCTGAGGCAGCGAATTCCACAGATTTACAACCCTCAGAAGAAATTTCTTCTCATCTCAGTTTTAAATGGGCAGCCCCTTATTCTAAGCCCCTCAGTTCTAGTCTCCCACATCAGTGGAAACATCCTGTCTGCATCCACCTTGTCAAGCCCCCTCATAATCTTATACGTTTCGATAAGATCACCTCTCATTCTTCTGAATTCCAATGAGTAGAGACCCAACCTACTCAGCCATTCCTCATAAGTCAACCCCCTCATCTCCGGAATCAACCTAGTGAACCTTCTCTGAACTGCCTCCAAAGCAAGTATATCCTTTCATAAATATGGAAACCAAAACTGCACGCAGTATTCCAGGTGTGGCCTCACCAATACCTTATATAGCTGTAGCAAGATGCGTCAAGGGAAGGTCATGTCTGACTAACTCAATTGTATTTTTTGAGTAGATAACAAGGAGGGTCGATGAGAGTAGTGCATTCAATTAATTCTCAAAAAGGAATTGTTTAATTATATTTATTCATTTTTAATATAACCAATTGGTACGTGTCAACTTTTGTTAGACCAAGCGATACAAAATTGTCAAGTTTTGTTTCAAGTTTCTATTAAACACAATGTCTTGAAACTATTTTTAAAATGTCCACAGATGCCAACAATAACATGCAGCAACAATTTGAACTATTTAAGAGGCTGAAGAGGGTTGAGATATCTCATATCATGGCATACAATTATGTGACATTTGGCAAAATAACGAACATAGATTTCACTTGTATTATGTGAGTATGTGCTGATTCATAGCATTAAATGCTGAATTTTGTCTGGACTTTAGAGCTCATTAACCCTCAAACTACCAATCATTATTCATTTAAAATAGCTGTATTTTATTCTTGCCTCTTGGAGTGCACGGTATTTTAAATTCAGTAGGAATTACCCTCAAATACTTACAGATGCAGCACAAGTGTTGTCTGAACCCACTTTCCTTTATCGTGGGAGCATCCTAAAGTCATATTTTAGTGAGAAATAACAACTCAATTCAGTACCTCACACAGATGTATTTTAAACTTTTACACAGCCATCATGGGAGACATTACCTTGATTCTATCACCAGGAGTCAGTATAAATGCACCGATATATTTTAAAAACCCTTGCAGCATGCAAGTGTAACTGAACTGCTCTGGCACATACACCACCGTATTCTGAGACAAACGGTTGTCATACATTGTATAATGTTTTTTCATGCCTCAAAGCATTTCAGAAGTGCACTTAGTGTTATGTAAGCAAATGTGGCAGCCATTCTGTGCTAACAACATTCCACAAACAGCTAAGAGATAAAGGGGGGAATTTTAATCTCCCAGAATGGGTGGGGGGGGGGCCGGGTTAGACTTTTTGTAAAGGGAAACCCAAAGTCAACCCACCACGAACTGCCTACTTGCGATTTAACCGGGTCGGGTTGGGGTGGGCGCGTAACCTGCTCTCCAGAGGCCAGTCAGTAATTTTAGTGCGTTAATGAGGCTGCGTACCTCAGATTTGGATTCATCGGCTGCGAGCCGGGTTTCCCAGGGCACGTCAAATCCAGCAGCTAAAGGAAGACGAGAACGACTGGATCCAGCAGGTAAATGCTTTTCTGGCACCGCTTGTGGGCCAGGAGGAGCAGGAGTGCTTTTGACCCAGTTCCCCCCCTCCCGCCAGCTAACCAGCTACAATCTGGCTCCCTCCCGGTGATCAGATCTCGACCCGCCATGGTGACCCGATCCCCCACCCTTCCCCTACCAGTAATTTTTCCCTCCCTCTCCCGTCTCCAGCCTTCCACTACAGGATTTCCCATCCGAGAGTCAGCCAGCCTCAATCTAGCCAAATGCCGGGCGGGAAACAAAAAACAAGTAAAATGAGGTCCCGTCGTTAAATTTAGCAGGATGTCCGCGTTGCCCGTATTTACAGGGTTTCCTGGCTGCTCAAAGGTCGGCCCCTTGTAAATATCAGAGTCAAACAAGTATTGTAGGAGGGCCAGGATTAATTGCAACCCCATCCCCCAAATCAAAATGATAACCTGTAGGTCATGGTCAGCTGACCTTTATTTACAGACTGAAGGAAATGTATTCAGAAACATGTCACCAGGGCTCTTTTGCATCGCATATTTCAGGTCAATGAACCTCACTGCAGTGAACTGATGTAATTTAAACCATCAGTATAAAGGCTAGCTCACTCTTTATATTTCCTTTTATGTACACCTTATCTAGAGAATGTTGCTCAATAATAATAAATGTTGGTATATAATTTTTAAATAAAAGTTTGATTAAATAAATGAGGTAAAACAGTCGTTTAACATTATCAAGAATAACTCTAGAACATAGAAAACAGAGAGAAAAGGCTTCTCTCTATTTATCCTTTACATTTTCTGAAACTTCTTTTGTGGGACTCCCAATCCTCCCCCTATTTTTAGTTTGCCTGTATCATTTAAGGTATGGGATTTGGGCAATCTGTACTTTGGAGGAACAGTCTCTCCAAACCACAAGTTATGTATCTAAGCCATTAATTGTAGTAGCAAGTTATATCGAGTCTATAATACAGAAACAGGACATACGGCCCAAATGGTCTATGCCGGCATTTATGTTCCATAACGCCGCCTCTTCATCTAACCCCATCAGCATGCCATTCTATTCCTTTCTCCCTCATATGCTTATCTAGCTTCCTATACAAAATTCTTGACAGGGTAGATGCAGGGAGGATGTTTCCCCTGCTGGGGAGTCTAGAACAAGGAGTCAGTCTCAGTATAATGGGTCAGCCATTTAGGACTGAAATTACGAGAAATTTCTTCACTCAGCGGGTTGTGAATCTTTGGAATTCTCTAGCCCAGAGGGCTGTGGAAGCTCAGTTGTTGAGCATATTCAAGACAGAGATCGATAGATTTTTGGATATTAAGGGAAACAAGGGATATGGGGATAGTGCAGGCAAGTGGAGTTGTGGTAGAAGAATGGTGGAGCAGGCTCAAGGGGCCAAATGGCCTACTCCTGCTCCTATTTGTTATGTTCTTAAATGCATTTATGCTATTCACCTCAACTACTCCATTCCACATTCTTACTGCACACTGGGTAAAGAGGTTTCTCCTGAATTTATTAGTGATTCCTTATATTTATGGCTTCGAGCTTTGATCTTCCCCACAAGTGGAAACATTTTCTCCATGTTTACCCTATCAAACCCTTCCATAATCAAAGACCTCTATCATGTCAGCCCTCAGCCTTCGCTTTCCTGGAGAAATGAGCCCCAGTGTGTTCAGTCTTTCCTGATAGTTATAACCTCTCAGTTCTGGTATCGTCCTATGAATCTTTTTTGCACCTCTATATGCTTTTTATAACATGGAGATCAGAGCAATATGCAGCCTCCTTATTTTCCTACCAAAATACACCACTTCACACTTATCTACATTGAAAATCATTTTTCAATTAAATGCACATTCTGCAAGTTTATTAATGCTTTGTAACCATTTTATTCAATGAAAAGACTTCCCTACCTAAATTTGAATTAAATACTAAAGAACTGATGGCAAATCAATGATACAGCACTTAAATATTATGTTGGTGAATAATGAGCAACATTCGGGCACAGACTGTGCCAACACCCATAAACATGTTTTTTTTTAAAAAAGGAGATCCTACAGAATGCTTTCCATTACGTAAAAATATAAATCATGCTGATAAGTATTGTTGCACATCGTTAACACTGTGGCTGTTGTATTTGTCGTCCCTTCCCAAAATGGCCAACTCTCGTCGTATATATTCTTGGAGCTTTTATCACATGACCTCCAATGTTCCCTGTAATTTTTGGTGGTGGGGGGCTGCGCAGACCACTCAAAATTCAGTTTTTTTCCAATATAAAAGCCGGCTCACCGGCTGCGCGGGACCCCTGGAGTGCTGCGTGGCCAGGCAGCTGAAAGGGAACATCGATGACATCCCAAGTGTGCAAATCCTCAAACCATCCTAGGGGGTTGCATGAGCACAAAGCTGACTTAATGCACCACCACTGTCATAAGAATATAAGAAAGAAATAGGAACAGGAGCAGGCCGTTTGGCCCCTCGAGCCTGCTCCGCCCTTAATAAGCTCATGGCTGATCTGATCATGGACTCAGCTCCACTTCCCTGCCCACTCCCCATAACCCTTATCGTACAAAAAAAATCTATCTCTGCCTTAAATATATTCAATGACCCAGCCTCCACAACCCTCTGGGGCAGAGAATTCCACAGAAGAACTTCCTCCTCATCTCAGTTTTAAATGAGCGACCCCTAATTCTGAGACTATGCCCCCTAGTTTTAGTTTCCCCTATGAGTGGAAATATCCTCTCTGCATCCACCTTGTTGAGCCCCTTCATTATCTTACTTGAAGAGTTATACTTGTTTTCTTTGGGTCCCAAGTACACCACAAATAATGTTCCAAGTTTCCCCAGTTTGATTTCTTCAATTTGGCGCAGCCTAGCCTGCCCTTTAGTTTCAGGGGTGGAGCCTTGATCTGCGCCAAAAAGATCAGGTTGCCACGGTAATCAGGGACACAATGCGGGCTGAGGTTGGAAAGTGAAACATACAGCCCGCTCGCAACCTGTACAAGCACATTAAAATACATTGCCGCAACTTCACAAGCACCTAGCCCTGGTCGAATGCCCTCCAGGTCCCTTCCCCCGCACCTATCCCAGGCCAAATGGCCTCCCGGACCCCGCACTTAACCATATCCGAAAGACTTCCCTCCCCACCGCTCCTGCTGTCCGGATATCTGCTGCACTTACCTGCACAGATTTCCTTACCTGCGCCAATTTCCTTAACTCAGAAGGTTTTTCTACAGAGGCCACATATGCTGGCCTAAGAAGAACTGAAGTAACTTTCAACTGGCCAGAATTGGCGTGGGTGACAGGTTTACGCCCCCTTTGGCTGAAAAAAACATCCCTAAAAAAATTGTAACTGAGTTATGCTGGTGCAAATTGATTGGGGAAACTGGTGTTTTTTTTAAAAAAAAAACTTAGGCCAAAAAAAAACAGCCTGCGCCAAAGAAACGACACAAATCACTGGGGAAAATTGAGACCATTCTTCTGAACTCTAATGAGTATAGGCCCAACCTATCTTCATAAGTCAATCCCCATATCTCCGGAATCAATCTATGAACCTTCTTTGAATAGCCTCCAATGCAAGTATATTCTTCCTTATATACAGAGACCAAAACTGTACGCAGTACTCTAGGCGTGGCCCCACCAATACCCTGTACAATTGTAGCAGGACTTCTCCGCTTTTATACTCCATCCTCCTTTGCAATAAAGGCCAACATTCCATTTGCCTTCCAGATTACTTGCTGTACCAGCGTGGAGGCTCCGACTTGCGTGAGAACACCAGCGGCAGGTCGGGGCCATAAACGGAGCGGCGGGAGGCATACTATTCCAGGGAGCAGCGCAAGCTGGTGCAGGAGGGCGACAGAGGTGAAGAGTGACATCATCAAGGTCCAGGTCAGTGATTGGAGCGTGGGCAGATACAGCAGGAGTGGCGAGATTGGGGCGAAGGAATGGCGAGAGACTGTAGAGGGACGTGATCGGGGCCCAGGGGAGGCGTGAGTTCGGGGCCAGGGGCAGCACGGGCCAGCCCACACTGCGATGTGCGCGCACTAGGTCTGTGCAGCAGAGCAGGTCTCCAGTCATCTTGGGTAATCCTTGCCATCGAATCACGACCTAGCTTGGTCAAGCCAGTGTGGTGGCTGGTGTGCAACAGCCACCAAACGTTAAAAAAATCCATGCGCAGGCATTTTCCACCCTTGAAGTCCTTCATTCGAAACACCTGTGAACTCATCCTTTTTTGGCATGGAAGCAAGTCATCCTCGTTTCGAGGGACCGCCTATGATGTAACTTTTTGTGTTTCATGTACAAGGACCCCCAGGTCCCTCTGTACTGCAGCACTTTGCAATTTTCTCCATTTAAATTATAATTTGCTTTTCTATCAAGTGCTTACTTTCCATTGGCTACTGATACTTGCAAGCTATTTTCTGTTGGCCAGCTCCAGCCATGAACGAGGGACCATAATGTACTTCTCCTCTTGGGCTGCATTGCATACAACCCCTGACTGCATACCTACAAATCAAAAGGGAACTGAAGTCAGAGAAGAGCAGCCTATGCACAGCATCAGGTGCCAACAGCAGACCTCGAGCAATCATTGAGCAACTGCAAACCGATTACCACCAGCTTCCCAATCAATCTGTTTACATCAAGAGGTTTAACTGACGAGCAAGGATATGAATGCCGATTTAATTGTATGACCATCCACCAAAGGCTGCTACAATGGATGACAAAACTTCACATACTACTTATTTCCTCAATGTTCATGGAAAGGAAGGTCCTGGTGATTCCGAGAAAATGCTGGCTTATTAATATTCATGAAAATAATTTTTTTGAAATGTCAATTGCAAGAAAACAGATTCAGCAGCTACAATGCAAGAGGGAAGACTGAATAACACCTCATTTTCATACAAATATTTTAAATGCAACTATATCTTATTCAATGCCACCAAGTCTTTTGCAAATTTTAAGTGTTTTTACTGAGCAAAATTAAGAACTTTTTTCCCTTTAGTTGTAAGAGTTAAATAAAGTAATCCATTTAGAATGGGTTTCCTCTATATGGTTTGAAAATGCAGTTTTTTTTACATTTTCCCTTTTTGCTTTCTTGAACAACTGGGGAAGGGGTCAGTTTTTTGTAGCGGTTGGAAGTGAGCGGGGGAAATACACTTACATGGTTTCAGAATCCGGCTCTACACTTTATTCACAAATGGAATTAAGTTCGTAGCTGCTGCTTGCAATTCCTCAAAATAATTCCATCTAAAATAGATCCTTATGATTGTATACATTTTAGTTTTATACCAAAGAATGGGAATTTTCAATATGGGCGAAAGTGCACACAGCAAGTAGTGAAGCAGAATGCTGTAATAATATCACTCACTACTTCCCAATTTTTAGGAAAAAAAAATTATTTACTTCACCTTTTGACAGCTGAATTATCCAACGCATTAACAATGAATTGTGTCAATTTTGCACTCATTTTCCTCCATTTTGTACACAAAAAAATAATCAAATTAGTAACTATTGTCTTGCTGCTACAATGGGCAATGCGCCTCTGAACCTTCCTCTTTTATTCCTTCTGAATTTCAAATATAGCTTCTCATGTGCTTTTCTATCTTCCAACACCCCGATTGTTGTTTTCAATACAATCACCTCTATACCAAATCATTCACTTCCAGGACTTCAAAAAACATGGCATTCCTTACTCCTCTCAACGTTCCTTCCTCCTACAATCTGGAGGTTCTAAGTCCCAAATTTTGAGTTGCCTACTCGTTACTTTCTGACTCGCCTTGCCTTTTCTTTCATTCTTTTCAATCTTGATGGTGTCCTGCACTTATGGTCTTGGCCCCACACCACTGATCTCACAAGCATTTAACACTTCACCTAATGCTTTCTGATAGCCAAGAAATAGATTTCTAATCTGATCCTGTTCATTCATTTATTACATTTTTTACAAAAATCCCATTGCATGTTTTAGGCAGGCACTCTTGTACAGTTTTTTTAAAATTTATTACAACTCTCTACTTTAATAGGTGGACTAGAATTGGTTCAATAACTGTGCTCGAGTTGCAGAAATAGTCTGCAGGGCACATTACTGCCCTGTGAATGCTGAAATGGAGGGGAATTTATACATTTTTTTTTACAAACAATGAAGTGGAGCTGCAGTGTTGCTGTGCAGATATGGCCCCACAGCCAGAGTTATGCTAATATGCTGTACCACAGCAATGAGGAAGTTGTAAGGTCCTGAAACTATCCAGACTATGCCGAGAACTATCTGTCTGTGAAGGACAAGTCATGTCCTGACTCTGGCTGGTTTTTCACTATTTCTCTCAGTCTATAAGAATTCCAGTACCCGTTGGAACAACATTGTGCAGTGCCTCGAGACGTAACTCTGGCAAGTTCAGTGCCCAGTTAAAGACATGTGCAATTGTATGACTGTCTGACAAAGGCTGCTACAATGAACGACAAAACTTTTTCTCATGCCTTCACATATTATATATTTCCTCAGGGGCAGCACGGGCCAGCCCACACTGCGATATGTGTGCGCACTAGGTCCGTGCAGCAGAGCTGGTCTCCAGTCGTCTTGGATAACCCTTGGCACTGGACCAAGACCGAGCTCTGTCAAGCGCGTGTGGTGGCTGGTGTGCAACGGCCACCCCACGTTAAAAAAATCCATGCACAGGCATCTTCCACCCTTCAGGATGTAGTTCAGGACCTGGAATAGTCAGTCCTTCATTGAAACACCTGTGAACTCATCATTTTTTGGCGAGGAAGCAAGAGATCCTCGCTCCGAGGGACTGCCTGATGATGATGATGATTTCCTCAAAGTGCATGGACAGGAAGGTCCTGATAAATGGCTGAGGAAAGGGCTTATCAAATTCAGTTTGGAATCTAGAAATCCGTTCTGGGATGAGCAAGCATGCATACCACGTATAAATCTCTATGGAAGTCGCAATCCCTCAGGTGTTGGTTGGACCATTCTGTGTCACCATCTGATAGCTGACAGGGCCACTAGAACCCCTGGTCTTGTCACTCATTGGGAGCCTCCTCCCTCAGAGAGTATCAGTATTATTCCAGAGGGGACCGGTTACAGAGGTCCTTGCCAGGATTTTAGTATGTATATCCTGAAGATTATTAAGGCCAACACAAATTAGGAAGTCTAAGGGGGATTTGAGGAGATGGATGCTCTTTGGTTGATTCCATAAGCAACAGGTAAGAGTGGCTGACACCCAGGTTTTTCTAATATCCTTTCCATCATAGGGATAGAGGATACTTGCATTCCACGTTCTTAAGAATAACCTTCAAAGGATCGTCATTTTTCCTTTTGTTTTATTTTCTACTTCGATTTTCTGCGTAATCTTCCAGAGAGCTTTTTCCATAGTTCCAAAATATGCAGACCTACTTCTAATTTACTAATCAACCCTTGTGGGCTGCTAGCCATTAAGTCTAATATAGTTCTCTGCAGTAAGGCTCTCTACATGATGTATTAAGAACATAAAGTTCAGAAAAGAAAAGGTCATTTGGCCATGTATGATACATCATCTTCCAAAACAAACTTCATTTTCTGCAGAATATTTACCCATGTAACTCGAGCACAAAACCTATAATAAAAGGCTAGACAGGGAATTTCCTGAGGCGAATAGAGAAGAAAATATTCTGCTGAGTCATTGGGGACTACATGTTACAACTGATTTCTGAGCTGCAGTCTCACTGTTCTAACTTTATGCAGTCATTTTGGGTGCAGGCATGTCATCTCCTGCCTCTGCACTGATGAGTAGCCAGTAGCTCATATTTCAGTTGTTTCAATTAATATCATGGCGGAAACTGGATTTCCTAGAGAAATGAGACATTTGTCTCAATGGCTGTGAATGTTTCCACAATTAATCCATGTTGAAGTGAAAATATGTGGAAAGTGTTTATTGAATCTGCTGAGAGCTGGTACATTGAGAGCAACTCTTACAACATGCACATTTGCCCCAATTTAATAGCAAAGACCTTCAGTAAATGATCAAATTAAACCTTAGTATCTATAACATACACTAAGTTGAACTATGCACTTGGTTCATGATTCTCTCTTTGGAAAACATACAACACACAGAAAACAAGGCACTGTAAAACAACGTCACTGTATTCTTACAGACCTTATTTTTCCCCCTACTTATTCCTATCTAGGTCCTTGCATCATTGGCACTCTTCCTCCTTCAGTGGGAGGGCAAGTCAAAGTCACTGACTTCATGCAGCTGACTGAAGATGTGCTTTACCAAGTAGAATTGATCGCATCAGCCTTTTCTTGAGAGATTGGACAGAATGGTTGAAGATTTGTAATGGTTGAAGATGACCAAGTAAAAAGTTGAGAACAGAGAACCACGCGAGGCTGGCAAGTTCTAGGTTTGGACTTAAATTCTCACTTTACAGTATGTAACCCACTGCTTTATTGTTATAGCTGATGGGTTATTTATTGCACCTTCTACAGTGTTTAATACAGTGTATTTCACATGCCCAACACCAGCAAATCCTGTCCTCATAAAAGCCCATGGGATCCAAGGGCAAGTGGCAAATTGGATCCAAAATTGGCTATGTGGTAGGAAGCAAAGGGTAATGGTCAACGGATGTTAGTGTTTTTGACTGGAAGGCTGTTTCCAGTGGGGTTCCGCAGGGCTCAGTACTAGGTGTCTTGCTTTTTGCGGCATACATCAATGATTTAGACTTCAATGTAGGGGGCATGATTAAGAAGTTTGCAGATGATACAAAAATTGGCTATGTGGTTGATAGTGAGGAAGAAAGCTAAAGACTGTAGGAAGATATCAATGGACTGGTCATATGCGCAGAAAGGTGGCAAATGGAATTCAGTCCGAAGTGTGAGGTAATGCATGTAGCAAGGGCTAATAAGCCAAGGGAATACACAGTAAATGGCAGGATATGGAGAAATGTAGAGGAACAGAGGTACCTTGGAGTTCATGTCTACAGATCCATGAAGGTAGCAGGACAGATAGGTAAGGTGGTTAAGAAGGCATATGGGATATTTGCCTTTATTAGCCGAGGCATAGAATACAAGAGCAGGGAGGTTATACTTGAATTGTATAAAAAAAACTAGTTAAGCCACATCTAGAGTACTGTGTGACCGTTCTGGTCACCACATTACAGGAAAGGTGTGATTGCACTAGAAAAGATACAGAAGAGATTTACGACTATATTGCTAAGACTGGAGAATTTTAGTCACGAGAAAAGATTGGATAGGCTGGGGTTGTTTTCTTTCGTATAGAGGAGGCAGAGGGGAGACCTTATTGAGGTGTATAAAATTATGAGGGGCCTAGATATAGTGGATCGGAAGGACCTATTCCACCTCACAGAGCGGTCAGTAACTAGGGTGCATAGATTTAAAGTAATTGGTAAAAGATTTAGAGAGGGATTGAGTAGATCTTTTTCACCCAGAAGGTGGTGGGGGTCTGGAACTCACTGCCTGAAAGGGTAATAGAGGCAGAAACCCTCACTACATTTAAAAAGTAATTGGTTATGCACCTGAAGTGCCGTAACCTACAAGGTTACGGACCAAGAGCTGGAGAGTGGGATTAGGCTAGATAGCTCTTTTTTGGCCGGCAGACACGATGAGTCGAATGGCCTCCTTCTGTACCGTAAATTTCTATGATACGGCTCATGAATGTTTTTTTTTACAATATGCAAGTTAACTTAGCATAGCTATCTTACTCATAAAAATCATACATCTTCATTAGTATAGTTTCCCAACTCTGAACTGATACCTCAAGATTGTGGCTAACTGTGCACACTTAAGTGAAATACATATCGTACACAAAACAATCACACTGAGCTTCCTTAGGGAGAAGTGTGTGGGAATGCATTTGGGGAGCGCTAGCAAGGCAAGGGAATATACAATAAATGGTACGCTATGGACCTTCTCCTGAAAACAATACAGCAAGCTCCAGTCTCCCACTATTATACTATTTGAAGACTTTCAGTTACTTTGCTCTCCCAAGCACACAAGGTATGTTCTTATGGTTTTGGTTTATTATTTGCTTTAATAGATCCTGTACCAATGTATTGTTACTGAGAAAAGTGCTCCTGCAGTAATGGGCACGCTTCTATTTATACTCCACTGTCATTCAAAGAAACTGGACATATCCATTCCTGGCTAACCTTCCTACCAAATATTCCTCTGCCAAACATACGTGTAACAATATACGTGCAGATTATTGCATCTGCTTTCACCACTGTTTATGAGCAATTCCTTGTCCTGGCTGCTCTGGAGAAAATAGTGCTACTTGGTCATGTCAAAAGCTAAATTAAATGTTATAAAAACTCTATTTAATGGCAAGCAGACAAAGAAAAATATTAATCTAGATGTTCCAGTTGATAGCACTGAATTAACAAGGACGAGGAGATACAGCAGATGGTCAATCTCAAATTAACAGGATATCACAAATGATAACAAATGATAAATGAGACATTGTAACTCTGGACAAAGTTCTGCCTACAACATTAATTTCATTTAACCATTTACTGACATATCACTATTATAAAGAAAAGTGAAAAACAGGTCCCAAATAGGTACAATGATTTGAATATTTCCCCTCCTTTCCCTTATCTAAACTTGCGGTCCCTCAGCGATATCATAGGAACAGGAGGAGGCCATTTAGCCCCTCAAGCCTGTACCGCCATTCAATGAGAGCATGGCTGATCTGTGACCTAACTCCATGTTCTTGTCTTTGTCTCATATCCCTTAATATCTTTGGTTTACAAACATCTATCAATCTCAGATTTAAAATTAATTGATCTGATATCAATTGCCGTTTGCAGAAGAGTGTTTCAAACTTCTACCACCCTTTGTGTGTAGAAGTGTTTCCTAATTTCACTCCTGAAAGTCTAAAAAATTAGAGCCAGACCTATGCCCCCTAGCCCTAGAATCCTCAACTAGTGAAAATAGTTCCTCTTTTGCTATCCTATCTGTTCCCCTTAATATCCTGAAAACTTCGATCAAATCACCCCTTAATCTTCTAAATTCTAGGGACTACAACCCCAATTTGTGTAACCTCTCCTCATAAGTTAACCCTTGGAGTCTGGGCATCACTCTGGTAAATCTATGCTGCACTCCTCCTAGGCCAATATATCCTTCCTAAAGTGAGGTGCCCAGAACTGCTCACAGTACTCCAAGTGTGGTCTAACCAGGGCTTTGTGCAGCTGCAACATAACTTCAACTCCCTTGTAGTCTACTCCTCTAGATACAAAGGTCAGCATTCCATTAGCCTTTTTGATTATTTTCTGTATCTGTTCATGACATTTTAATGATCTCTGTACCTGTACCCCCAAGTCTCTTTGGACCTCCACTATTTTTAGCTTTTCACCATTTAGAAAGTACCCTGATCTATCCGTTTTAGGTCCAAAGTGGATGACCTCACACTGGCCTACATTGAAATCCATTTGCCACAGTTTTGCCCATTCACTTAATCTATTAATATCTCTTTGTAATTTTATGCTTTCATTTACACTGCCTATCTTTGTGTCATCAGCAAACTTGGATATATGGCTTTCTATGCCATCATCTAAGTCGTTAATAAATACTGTGAATAGTTGAGGCCCCAACACAGATCCCTGCAAAACACTACACCCTGACAATTAGAGTGCCTGCCCATTCTCACTACTCTGTCTCCTGCTGCTCAGCCAATTTCCTAACCAGATCAATAATTTTCCTCCAATTCCATAGGTGTCAACCTTAGTTAACAGTCTCTTGTGACTTTATAAAATACCTTCTGGCAGTCCATATAAATAACATCTTTCGACATTCCCCTGCCCATTACTTTAGTTATCTCTTCAAAAAATTCAATCAGGTTCATCAGACATGACCAATCTTTCACAAATCCATGCTCGCTCTCTCCGATAGCTGAAAACTCAAGGTGTTCAGTCACCCTATTCTTAATTATAGACTCTAGTATTTTCCAAACAGATGTTAGGCTAACTGGTCTATAATTCCCTGATTTCCCTCTCTCACCATTCTTAAATCGTGAAGTGACGTGCACAATTTTCCAATATAAAAAAGGAACTGTTCCTGAATCGAGAGAACTTTGGAGATTATAGTTATAGAGCACCTGCAACGTTCCCACCTACTTTCTTTAAAACCCTGGGATGGAAACCATCTGGTCCTGGGGATTTGTAACTCCTTTCTGCTTATCCTAATCTATATGAAAGTTAAAATCGCCCATTAAAACCACTCTGCCTTTGATACACGCTTGTCTAATCTCTGTAGTTATACAATCCAACACTTTACAGTTGCTACAGGGGGCCTACACACAACTCCCAGTGCAGTCTTAAATCCTTTCCTATTTTTAAAATTTTACCCATAAAGTCTCCACTTCTTGCTTACCTCCAGTTATATCCTCTCATCATAAGTGATTTCATCTTTAATCAATAAGCTATTCATCCTCCTCTGCCATTTTCCCCATCTTTCCTGTCTACCTTACAACATGGTATATTTACTTCCCAGTCCTGACCATCTTGCCACCATGTGCCAATACGGTTACCATGTCATACGCTCCAAGTTGAATGTGCGCCTGCCGTTCATTCAATTTATTCCTTAGACTCTGTGTTTGAATAAAAAACGCTTATTTGGGCCACTTACCCTAGCCTGTCCTTCTGCTCTAATGTTTTACTCACATGTTTCTTATTTCTCTCTCCTGGTTTAATCACTTTACATCTTTTAGTTTTCCCATTACTTGTAGTACCTAAAGTACAATTTCTGACTGTTAATCTACTCTCTTCCCTTTTGTTTTTGAACTATTGTTTGTACTACAATTTCCACCTGAGCCCTCCCCCCATTTATTAGTTTTTAAAGTCTCGTGACCGCCCTATTTATCCTTTCCACTAGGACCCTGGCCCCAGACTGGTTCAGGTGGATCCCGTCCCAATGGTACAGTTCCTTCCTGTCCCAATACTGGTACTAGTGTCCCCTGAAATGGAACCCCTCTTTCCCACACCACTTCTTTAGCCATGTATTCACCTCCTAAATCTGCTTATCCCTATACAAATTTGCACATGGCTCAGGTAATAATCCAGAAATTATACCATTGAGGTTCTGTTCTTTAATTTGCCGCCTAGTTGCTGGTATTCCCCAAACAGGACCTCTTGCCTACTCTTCCCTATGTTGTTGGCCCCAACATGGACCACAATGACAGGATCCTCCCTCTCCAGTATCTTTTCAAGCCGGTTTGAGATGTCCCTCATCCTGGCATCAGGGAGGCAACATACCATGTGAGACTCGATCTTGCTTACAAAGGATGCTATCTGTCCCCCCAATTATAGAATCCCCTACAACTACTATATTACACTATCCCTCCTCCTCCTCCCCCCCCCCCCACCCCCTTTGGAGCAGCAGGCTGTCCAAAGTGTCATGGTCCGCATTCTGGCTGTCCTTCCGACAGTCTTTATCCTTATCCTCACAGGTAGCAAGTACATTGTACCTGTTGAATAGGATCAGTTTCTGTGGATCCTCATTCTCTATCTCACCTGGGTTCCCCTTGCTCTGCACATTATCGATTACACCAACCCGGTTCTGAACCTGCACCTCTCTACAAGGTGTAACCATCCACAGGCATGGGATCAGCTTTCACATGTACACTATAGCTCTGAGCTATGCCACTCCATCATAAGAAATAAGAGCAGTAGGCCATATGGCCCCTCGAGCCTGCTCCGCCATTTAATACAATCATGGCTGATCTGATCATGGACTCAGCTCCACTTCCCTGCCCGCTCCCCATAACCCCTTATCTCTCTCAATTCTTGACTGCCTCTGTGCTACCAGACTATTTGTTTGACATTACCTCTTAGAAGAAACATAACTTTGTCCAATTCAATATTGGGAAGACTAAAGCATTTGGCTCCCACCAGAAATTGCTTCCTTGCTACTGACACCATTCTTAATGGCTGATATTGGCTCCCAGTCCCCTAACACATTAAAATTAAAATCCTCATCCTGGTCTTTGTTCATGGGCTCACACCACCCTATTTCCGCAATCTCTTCAGACCTTCTATCACCTGCCAAATAACACTGGGCCGAAAATTGCAGGTTCTCCGGGTACATATGATGTGCGCACGCACCAAAGAGGCTTCACAAATGCCGGTTCTCTGTGCGCGATGCGTATGCGCCGAGAACCGGCTTTTGTGATCTGTGTCAGATCGCATGCATCCACGGGAGAAGGACATTTGGGCTATTTGCCCAACTCTTGCCCAGCGAATGTCCTTCAAACTCTTATGCCTGGTAAAAGCAGGCGTATAGCCTACTGGACAGCGTGGCAGCCTGACCGGTGTGAGAACACCAGCTGCAGGTCAGGGCAATAAAAGGCGAACAGTCCGTAGACAGTATACCATTGCAAGGTACAGCGTGAGCTAGTGCAGGAGAGCGACATCTTGGAGGGCGACTGGATTGGCCGTCACATAACCCAGGTCGGTGATCGGAGCGTGGGCAGGTACAGCAGGAGCGGCGAGGTCAGGGCGAAGGAGCAGCGAGAGATTGCAGAGCGCCGTGACTGGGGCCCAGGAGAGGCGCGAGTTCCGGACCCAGGAGAGTCGAGGGCCCAGGGGCAGCACGGGCCAGCCCACACTGCGATATGTGTGCGCACTAGGTCCATGCAACAGAGCTGGTCTTGGTTAATCCTTGCCACTGGACCAAGACCTTGGTCTGTCAAGCCCCTGTGGTGGCTGGTGTGCAATGGCCACCACACATTAAAAAAAAATCCACGCACAGGCATCTTCCACCCTTCAACATGTAGTTCGTGACCGGAAATATCAGGTCCTTCATTGAAACACCTGTGAACTTATCCCTTTTCGGTGTGGAAGCAAGTCATCCTCGATACAAGGGACCACCTTAGAAGAAGAGATAAACTACTTTTACCAACATAAGAGTTTTAAAAAATAGAAAAATTAAATGTTACTGTTTATTTTTATATTAAAAGTCCTGTCTATGAAGGCAAGTTTATTTTCATCAGTACAGGTGCTGCGCCTAAAATCCGGAACCCTCAGGAACAAGGCCGTTCCGGATTCCGAGCTTCCAATTTGCTTTCTGACGTCACAAATCCAGAAACATCCGCCCCCAGGTGCCGTTATTTCCGGATTTTGGAACGTCAGAAGTGGGGGGGGGGGGGGGGGGGGGGGGGGGGGGAAAAGAGAAAGAGAATTCCCACCGAGGAGCTGTTCGGGCAGTCCTGCCCCACCGAGGAGGTCGTCATCGGGTGGGCCGGCGCGCCCCCCCCCCCGCCGAGGTCGGCGGGTCCGGATTTCGGAACATGTTATGGATTCCGAAAGACCCTGCCACCGATCGTCGCGGATTCCGGTGCAGTCTGGATTCTTGACTGCAACTGTATGAATACATTTTTTTTTTAAGGAGAGAGGAGGGAAGGAGGAAGGAGGGAGGAGGGAGGGAGGGAGGGAAGGAGGGAAGGAGGGAGGGAGGGAGGGAGGGAAAGAGAGAGGAGGGAGGGAGGGAGGGAGGGAAAGAGAGAGGAAGGGAGGGAGGGAGGGAGGGAGGGAGGGAGGGAGGGAGGGAGGGAGGGAGGGAGGGAGGGAGGGAGGGAGGGAGGGAGGGAGGGAGGGAGGGAGGAGGGAGGGAGGGAGGGAGGGAGGGAGGGAGGGAGAGGGAGGAGGGAGGAGGAGGGAGGAGGGAGGGAGGGAGGGAGAGAGAGAGGAGGGAGGGAGGGAGGGAAAGAGAGAGGAGGGAGGGAGGGAGGGAAAGAGAGAGGAGGG